>NC_134358.1:580268950-580425939 GCF_048569485.1 Anomaloglossus baeobatrachus | reverse complement strand
GATCAGGGGGGCAGTTGCAGGATCACTGTGTGTTCGGTACGGACCCCGGGTTTGGGTTTACCCATCACTAGTCTTTGACCTTCCGCTCCTGTCTTGCCTGTAGTAGACTCTGCGGTATAGTCCCCTGTGTCCCGCACTATTCTGGGATCAGGGGGGCAGTTGCAGAATCACTGTGTGTTCGGTACGGACCCCGGGTTTGGGTTCACCCATCACTAGTCTTTGACCTTCTGCTCCTGTCTTGCCTGTAGTAGACTCTGCGGTATAGTCCCGTGTCCCCCACTATTCTGGGATCAGGGGGGCAGTTGCAGAATCACTGTGTGTGTTCGGTACGGACCCCGGGTTTGGGTTTACCCATCACTAGTCTTTGACCTTCCGCTCCTGTCTTGCCTGTAGTAGACTCTGCGGTATAGTCCCCTGTGTCCCGCACTATTCTGGGATCAGGGGGACAGAACACGCTGGGGGAGGGGACACTCTCTCCTCTTATACTTAGCACACAAGTACCAGCAATATATAACTCCGGCGTCAAGCCGCCATTATAGCGCGTGTCACATAGCTCTAATAGGTCAGAGGAACCTCTAAGCCGCTGCACGTCTCATTCCACCCCTAATGCAGCGCCCTGCGAGAGGAATGCTGCCTCTCCTCTGTCTTGGTAGAAACGTCTTTAAGACGACCGGCCTCTGAACAGTGATCAGCCAGTCCGTCCAAGTCACAATGTCAGACGGTCTGCAGCGTCTTCACAACTCCCCTGCTTCTACAGCTCCCACGGCTCCCCCAAAACTGCACATACAAAAGGCTCCTCAATTCCACCCAAATATAAGCTCAATGGCCCCACTGCAAGTGATCTTCTGGATCCCGCACTTACCATGGTGTTGCCGAGCTAGATGAGTGGTTTTGGTGTCCAAATGTTCTTTACAAGGTCCCACATTTGAGAAGTGGTTTGGATACGGTACTCTTTATATCATACTTACAGGTCCCGCGACGCCTCCTGCAGACTGTCTCCCGGCCACTTCTACGTCCGATCAGTGCTGTGCCCCCCGGTAACCACCACTGACTAAAGGACCTTCCATCATGTCATAGCCATGTGACCAGTCACGTGTGAATATTGTACAGACATTGGCTTACAGACTGGTCACATGACTATGATGTCATCGAAGATCCTGTTAACTGAACTTTGACTGTCACTGTGCGAGGGTCGCATCGGCATCACCCGGCACGGAGCAGACTCCTGACAGGAACGGTCAGCTGCATGTGTTTTTCATGCAGCTGAGGCGCTCGTGTCCGGAGACTGTCAGTCCATGCCGGGTGGTGCTATTGCGAGGCTGCACGAGTCATACGCAAGTGCAACTCCGGCCTCAGTGTCAGCCTGCTGTTCACACTGCACAGACAAGTGTCTATACAGTGTGATGACGCAGAGCTGACAATGCTCTCCGTGCTGTTCACACTGTATAGACACTTGTCTATACACAGTAATGAAGCAGAGCTGACAATGCTCTCCGTGCTGTTCACACTGTATAGACACTTGTCTATACACAGTAATGAAGCAGAGCTGACAATGCTCTCCGTGCTGTTCACATTGTATAGACACTTGTCTATACACAGTAATGATGCAGAGCTGACAATGCTCTCCGTGCTGTTCACACTGTATAGACACTTGTCTATACACAGTAATGAAGCAGAGCTGACAATGCTCTCTGTGCTGTTCACACTGTATAGACGCTATCTGTGCACAGTGATGAAGCAGAGCTGACAATGCTCTCCGTGCTGTTCACACTGTATAGACGCTGTCTGTACAGTGATGAAGCAGAGCTGACAATGCTCTCTGTGCTGTTCACACTGTATAGACGCTGTCTGTACAGAGTGATGAAGCAGAGCTGACATTGCTCTACCTGGAACTACGTCGGACTAAGAATTATTTTTATAATAAAGATGAAGTCTCTACATTTTTTTGTTTTATATCTAAAAAAAAAAAAAATCAGTTTTTTTTTTACTGTTTACTATGAGAATACAAAGCAGGTATTACCCCTTTATTACCCAGCATGCCACAGTCATCAGGGCCGCTGAAAGAGCTGGGTAAAGCGCCTGGAAATGGCACTAAGAAACAATACACCATTTAAAGAAAAACTTGCAGATGTGTCTGTATAGATAAGAAAGGGAAAAACCTGCGGATGTGTCTGTATAGAGAGCGGAGGGGAAAACCTGCAGATGTGCCTGTATAGAGAGCGGAGGGAAAAACCTGCAGATGTGTCTGTATAGAGAAGAAAGGGAAAAACCTGCAGATGTGTCTGTATAGAGAGCGGAGGGGAAAACCTGCAGATGTGTCTGTATAGAGAGCGGAGGGGAAAACCTGCAGATGTGTCAGTATAGAGAGCGGAGGGAAGCTGAGGGGCTACACTGCACATGAGTGATGTGTGATACATTCCTGTAGTAAATGGTGACCTCTTTTATCCTGGAGATGAGGTGCAGCAGATTCACCCTCAGATCAGGAACAGAACAGATATTTATATTTCACAACTTCCCAAATTCTCATTCTTCATCACATTCTGCACCGATAGATAATACAGTCTATTCCAGAGCCGCTCCACGCTACTCCGACTACACAGCCCTGGATGTATACACCCCCTCACCGCCTGTATATATGCAGTATACACCCCCTCACCGCCTGTATATATGCAGTATACACCCCCTCACCGCCTGTATATATGCCGTATACACCCCCTCACCGCCTGTATATATGCCGTATACACCCCCTCACCGCCTGTATATATGCAGTATACACCCCCTCAGCCTGTATATATGCAGTATACACCCCCTCACCGCCTGTATATATGCAGTATACACCCCCTCACCGCCTGTATATATGCAGTATACACCCCCTCACCGCCTGTATATATGCAGTATACACCCCCTCACCGCCTGTATATATGCCGTATACACCCCCTCACCGCCTGTATATATGCCGTATACACCCCCTCACCGCCTGTATATATGCAGTATACACCCCCTCACCGCCTGTATATATGCAGTATACACCCCCTCACCGCCTGTATATATGCAGTATACACCCCCTCACCGCCTGTATATATGCAGTATACACCCCCTCACCGCCTGTATATATGCAGTATACACCCCCTCACCGCCTGTATATATGCAGTACACACCCCCTCACCGCCTGTATATATGCCGTACACACCCCCTCACCGCCTGTATATATGCAGTATACACCCCCTCACCGCCTGTATATATGCAGTACACACCCCCTCACCGCCTGTATATATGCAGTACACACCCCCTCAGCCTGTATATATGCAGTACACACCCCCTCAGCCTGTATATATGCAGTACACACCCCCTCACCCTGTATATATGCAGTACACACCCCCTCACCCTGTATATATGCAGTACACACCCCCTCACCCTGTATATATGCAGTACACACCCCCTCACCCTGTATATATGCAGTACACACCCCCTCACCCTGTATATATGCAGTACACACCCCCTCACCCTGTATATATGCAGTACACACCCCCTCACCGCCTGTATATATGCAGTATACACCCCCTCAGCCTGTATATATGCAGTATACACCCCCTCACCGCCTGTATATATGCAGTATACACCCCCTCACCGCCTGTATATATGCAGTATACACCCCCTCACCGCCTGTATATATGCAGTATACACCCCCTCACCGCCTGTATATATGCAGTACACACCCCCTCACCGCCTGTATATATGCAGTACACACCCCCTCACCGCCTGTATATATGCCGTACACACCCCCTCACCGCCTGTATATATGCCGTATACACCCCCTCACCGCCTGTATATATGCAGTATACACCCCCTCACCGCCTGTATATATGCAGTACACACCCCCTCACCGCCTGTATATATGCAGTACACACCCCCTCACCGCCTGTATATATGCAGTACACACCCCCTCAGCCTGTATATATGCAGTACACACCCCCTCAGCCTGTATATATGCAGTACACACCCCCTCAGCCTGTATATATGCAGTATACACCCCCTCACCGCCTGTATATATGCAGTATACACCCCCTCAGCCTGTATATATGCAGTATACACCCCCTCACCGCCTGTATATATGCAGTATACACCCCCTCAGCCTGTATATATGCAGTATACACCCCCTCAGCCTGTATATATGCAGTATACACCCCCTCACCGCCTGTATATATGCAGTATACACCCCCTCACCGCCTGTATATATGCAGTATACACCCCCTCACCGCCTGTATATATGCAGTATACACCCCCTCAGCGCCTGTATATATGCAGTATACACCCCCTCAGCCTGTATATATGCAGTATACACCCCCTCAGCCTGTATATATGCAGTATACACCCCCTCAGCCTGTATATATGCAGTATACACCCCCTCAGCCTGTATATATGCAGTATACACCCCCTCAGCCTGTATATATGCAGTATACACCCCCTCACAGCCTGTATATATGCAGTATACACCCCCTCAGCCTGTATATATGCAGTATACACCCCCTCACCGCCTGTATATATGCAGTATACACCCCCTCACCGCCTGTATATATGCAGTATACACCCCCTCAGCCTGTATATATGCAGTATACACCCCCTCAGCCTGTATATATGCAGTATACACCCCCTCAGCCTGTATATATGCAGTATACACCCCCTCAGCCTGTATATATGCAGTATACACCCCCTCACAGCCTGTATATATGCCGTATACACCCCCTCACCGCCTGTATATATGCAGTATACACCCCCTCACCGCCTGTATATATGCAGTATACACCCCCTCACAGCCTGTATATATGCAGTATACACCCCCTCACCGCCTGTATATATGCAGTATACACCCCCTCAGCCTGTATATATGCAGTATACACCCCCTCAGCCTGTATATATGCAGTATACACCCCCTCAGCCTGTATATATGCAGTATACACCCCCTCAGCCTGTATATATGCAGTATACACCCCCTCAGCCTGTATATACGCAGTATACACCCCCTCAGCCTGTATACGGCCGCCCCTGCTCTCACCTCTGCTCGCCCTCGCCGGTCACCCAGCTTTCCAGGGCTCCTGCACGCCCGCAGCGTTGCCTCACACCGCGGAGCCGGGGCCCTCCCGGCCGCCGCCTCCAGGGGCCCCTCTCACGGCTCGGACAGTCCAGGTTTCCAGCTCAGCTGAGTCTCCGCACAGGTCGCCACACTACTTCCTGGGATGTGTAGTCCGCTGTCTATCTAATGCCAAGTAATCCTCGATTACCTAGACTACGATTCCCAGAAAGCAGTGCGCGGAGAGTTCCGTTAGGCTGGCTGATACCGCAGAGGACGCTGGGAGAAGAGTTTCATACGATTTAAGAGAAGTAAACGTTATAGGAAAAGAAACTACATATCCCAGAATGCAACGGGCGGGCTCCCAGGAAGAATAACGGGAAAAGAAGTGGGCGTGTACGGTGCACCGGAAGAGGCGGGGCGTGCCTGTAGTTCCGGTGAATGGAGCCTCCCTGTGTAAATCTCATCAAGGTAATAAGAAAACGGCAGCGGCGCCCGAGCCCTGCGGAGAGTGGCCGGGAGACCCCGTGTGTGCTGAGAGAAAGGGGAGGGGCGGAGGGTTAACCCTGTGTGTGCTGAGAGGGAGGGGGAGGAGCAGAGGGTTAACCCCGTGTGTGCTGAGAGAAAGGGGAGGAGCAGAGGGTTAACCCCGTGTGTGCTGAGAGGGAGGGGGGAGCAGAGGGTTAACCCCTTGTGTGCTGAGAGAAAGGGGAGGAGCAGAGGGTTAACCCCATATGTGCTGAGAGAAAGGGGAGGAGCAGAGGGTTAACCCCATATGTGCTGAGAGAAAGGGGAGGAGCAGAGGGTTAACCCCATATGTGCTGAGAGAAAGGGGAGGAGCAGAGGGTTAACCCCATATGTGCTGAGAGAAAGGGGAGGAGCAGAGGGTTAACCCCTTGTGTGCTGAGAGGGAGGGAGAGGAGCAGAGGGTTAACCCCTTGTGTGCTGGGAGGGAGGGAGAGGAGCAGAGGGTTAACCCCGTGTGTGCTGAGAGGGAGGGAGAGGAGCAGAGGGTTAACCCCGTGTGTACTGAGAGAAAGGGGAGGAGCAGAGGGTTAACCCCTTGTGTGCTGAAAGGGGGGAAGCAGAGGGTTAACCCCGTGTGTGCTGAGAGAAAGGGGAGGAGCAGAGGGTTAACCCTGTGTGTGCTGAGAGGGAGGGGGAGGAGCAGAGGGTTAACCCTGTGTGTGCTGAGAGAAAGGGGGGAGCAGAGGGTTAACCCCGTGTGTGCTGAGAGGGAGGGGGAGGAGCAGAGGGTTAACCCCGTGTGTGCTGAGAGAAAGGGGAGGGGCGGAGGGTTAACCCTGTGTGTGCTGAGAGGGAGGGGGAGGAGCAGAGGGTTAACCCTGTGTGTGCTGAGAGAAAGGGGGGAGCAGAGGGTTAACCCTGTGTGTGCTGAGAGGGAGGGGGAGGAGCAGAGGGTTAACCCCGTGTGTGCTGAGAGAAAGGGGAGGGGCGGAGGGTTAACCCTGTGTGTGCTGAGAGAAAGGGGAGGAGCAGAGGGTTAACCCCGTGTGTACTGAGAGAAAGGGGAGGGGCGGAGGGTTAACCCCGTGTGTGCTGAGAGAAAGGGGAGGAGCAGAGGGTTAACCCCGTGTGTGCTGAGAGGGAGGGGGGAGCAGAGGGTTAACCCCGTGTGTACTGAGAGAAAGGGGAGGAGCAGAGGGTTAACCCCATATGTGCTGAGAGAAAGGGGAGGAGCAGAGGGTTAACCCCATATGTGCTGAGAGAAAGGGGAGGAGCAGAGGGTTAACCCCTTGTGTGCTGAGAGGGAGGGAGAGGAGCAGAGGGTTAACCCCGTGTGTACTGAGAGAAAGGGGAGGAGCAGAGGGTTAACCCCTTGTGTGCTGAAAGGGGGGAAGCAGAGGGTTAACCCCGTGTGTGCTGAGAGAAAGGGGAGGGGCGGAGGGTTAACCCTGTGTGTGCTGAGAGAAAGGGGAGGAGCAGAGGGTTAACCCCGTGTGTACTGAGAGAAAGGGGAGGGGCGGAGGGTTAACCCTGTGTGTGCTGAGAGAAAGGGGAGGAGCAGAGGGTTAACCCCTTGTGTGCTGAGAGAAAGGGGAGGAGCAGAGGGTTAACCCCTTGTGTGCTGAGAGGGAGGGAGAGGAGCAGAGGGTTAACCCCGTGTGTACTGAGAGAAAGGGGAGGAGCAGAGGGTTAACCCCTTGTGTGCTGAAAGGGGGGAAGCAGAGGGTTAACCCCGTGTGTGCTGAGAGGGAGGGAGAGGAGCAGAGGGTTAACCCCGTGTGTACTGAGAGAAAGGGGAGGAGCAGAGGGTTAACCCTGTGTGTGCTGAGAGGGAGGGGGAGGAGCAGAGGGTTAACCCCGTGTGTACTGAGAGGGAGGGGAGGAGCAGAGGGTTAACCCTGTGTGTGCTGAGAGGGAGGGGGAGGAGCAGAGGGTTAACCCCGTGTGTACTGAGAGGGAGGGGAGGAGCAGAGGGTTAACCCCGTGTGTACTGAGAGAAAGGGGAGGAGCAGAGGGTTAACCCCTTGTGTGCTGAGAGGGAGGGAGAGGAGCAAAGGGTTAACCCCGTGTGTACTGAGAGGGAGGGGAGGAGCAGAGGGTTAACCCCGTGTGTACTGAGAGAAAGGGGAGGAGCAGAGGGTTAACCCCGTGTGTACTGAGAGGGAGGGGAGGAGCAGAGGGTTAACCCCGTGTGTACTGAGAGAAAGGGGAGGAGCAGAGGGTTAACCCCATATGTGCTGAGAGAAAAGGGAGGAGCAGAGGGTTAACCCCATATGTGCTGAGAGAAAGGGGGGAGCAGAGGGTTAACCCCATATGTGCTGAGAGAAGGGGGAGGAGCAGAGGGTTAACCCCGTATGTGCTGAGAGAAGGGAGAGGAGCAGAGGGTTAACCCCGTATGTGCTGAGAGAAAGGGGAGGAGCAGAGGGTTAACCCCGTGTGTGCTGAGAGAAAGGGGAGGAGCAGAGGGTTAACCCCGTGTGTGCTGAGAGAAAAGGGGGAGGAGCAGAGGGTTAACCCCGTGTGTGCTGAAAGGGGGGAAGCAGAGGGTTAACCCCGTGTGTGCTGAGAAAGGGGAGGAGCAGAGGGTTAACCCCGTGTGTGCTGAGAGGGAGGGGGAGGAGCAGAGGGTTAACCCCGTATGTGCTGAGAGAAAGGGGAGGAGCAGAGGGTTAACCCCATATGTGCTGAGAGAAGGGGGAGGAGCAGAGGGTTAACCCCGTGTGTGCTGAGAGAAAAGGGAGGAGCAGAGGGTTAACCCCATATGTGCTGAGAGAAGGGGGAGGAGCAGAGGGTTAACCCCGTGTGTGCTGAGAGAAAGGGGGGAGCAGAGGGTTAACCCCGTGTGTACTGAGAGAAAGGGGAGGAGCAGAGGGTTAACCCCGTGTGTACTGAGAGGGAGGGAGAGGAGCAGAGGGTTAATCCCGTGTGTGCTGAGAGAAAGGGGAGGAGCAGAGGGTTAACCCCGTGTGTGCTGAGAGAAAGGGGAGGAGCAGAGGGTTAACCCCGTGTGTGCTGAGAGAAAGGGGGGAGCAGAGGGTTAACCCCGTGTGTACTGAGAGAAAGGGGAGGAGCAGAGGGTTAACCCCGTATGTGCTGAGAGAAGGGGGAGGAGCAGAGGGTTAACCCCGTATGTGCTGAGAGAAAAGGGAGGAGCAGAGGGTTAACCCCATATGTGCTGAGAGAAAGGGGGGAGCAGAGGGTTAACCCCATATGTGCTGAGAGAAGGGGGAGGAGCAGAGGGTTAACCCCGTATGTGCTGAGAGAAGGGGGAGGAGCAGAGGGTTAACCCCGTATGTGCTGAGAGAAAAGGGAGGAGCAGAGGGTTAACCCCGTATGTGCTGAGAGAAAAGGGAGGAGCAGAGGGTTAACCCCGTATGTGCTGAGAGAAAAGGGAGGAGCAGAGGGTTAACCCCATATGTGCTGAGAGAAGGGGGAGGAGCAGAGGGTTAACCCCGTATGTGCTGAGAGAAGGGGGAGGAGCAACTGGTTAACCCCGTATGTGCTGAGAGAAGGGGGAGGAGCAGAGGGTTAACCCCGTATGTGATGAGAGAAAGGGGAGGAGCAGAGGGTTAACCCCGTGTGTGCTGAGAGAAAAGGGGGAGGAGCAGAGGGTTAACCCCGTGTGTGCTGAAAGGGGGGAAGCAGAGGGTTAACCCCGTGTGTGCTGAGAAAGGGGAGGAGCAGAGGGTTAACCCCATGTGTGCTGAGAAAAGGGGGAGGAGCAGAGGGTTAACCCCATGTGTGCTGAGAGAAAGGGGAGGAGCAGAGGGTTAACCCCGTGTGTGCTGAAAGGGGGGAGCAGAGGGTTAACCCCGTGTGTGCTGAGAGAAAGGGGAGGAGCAGAGGGTTAACCCCGTGTGTGCTGAGAGGGAGGGGGAGGAGCAGAGGGTTAACCCCGTGTGTACTGAGAGAAAGGGGAGGAGCAGAGGGTTAACCCCGTATGTGCTGAGAGAAGGGGGAGGAGCAGAGGGTTAACCCCGTATGTGCTGAGAGAAAAGGGAGGAGCAGAGGGTTAACCCCATATGTGCTGAGAGAAGGGGGAGGAGCAGAGGGTTAACCCCGTATGTGCTGAAAGGGGGAGGAGCAATTGGTTAACCCCGTATGTGCTGAGAGAAGGGGGAGGAGCAGAGGGTTAACCCCGTATGTGCTGAGAGAAAAGGGGGAGGAGCAGAGGGTTAACCCCGTGTGTGCTGAAAGGGGGGAGCAGAGGGTTAACCCCGTGTGTGCTGAGAAAGGGGAGGAGCAGAGGGTTAACCCCATGTGTGCTGAGAGAAAGGGGAGGAGCAGAGGGTTAACCCCGTGTGTGCTGAGAAAGGGGAGGAGCAGAGGGTTAACCCCGTGTGTGCTGAGAGAAAGGGGAGGGTTAACCCCGTGTGTGATGAAAGAAAGGGGAGGAGCAGAGGGTTAACCCCGTGTGTGCTGAGAGAAAGGGGGGAGCAGAGGGTTAACCCCGTGTGTACTGAGAAAGGGTAGGAGCAGAGGGTTAACCCCGTGTGTGCTGAGAGAAAGGGGAGGGTTAACCCCATGTGTGCTGAGAGAAAGGGGAGGAGCAGAGGGTTAACCCCGTGTGTGCTGAGAAAGGGGAGGAGCAGAGGGTTAACCCCGTGTGTGCTGAGAAAGGGAAGGAGCAGAGGGTTAACCCTGTGTGTGCTGAGAGAAAGGGGAGGGTTAACCCCGTGTGTGCTGAGAGAAAGGGGAGGGTTAACCCCGTGTGTGCTGTGAGAAAGGGGAGGAGCAGAGGATTGACCCCGTGTGTGCTGAGAGAAAGGGGAGGAGCAGAGGGTTAACCCCGTGTGTGCTGAGAGGAGGAGCAGAGGATTAACCCCGTGTGTGCTGAGAGAAGGGGGAGCAGAGGGTTAACCCCGTGTGTGCTGAAAGGGGAGGAGCAGAGGGTTAACCCCGTATGTGCTGAGAGAAAGGGGAGGGTTAACCCCGTGTGTGCTGAGAGAAGGGGGAGCAGAGGGTTAACCCCGTGTGTGCTGAAAGGGGAGGAGCAGAGGGTTAACCCCGTATGTGCTGAGAGAAAGGGGAGGGGGGGAGGGTTAACCCCGTGTGTGCTGAGGGAGGAGCGGAGGGTTAACCCCGTGTGTACTGAGAGGGAGGGGAGGAGCAGAGGGTTAACCCCGTGTGTGCTGAGAGAAAAGGGGGAGCAGAGGGTTAACCCCGTGTGTGCTGAGAAAAGGGGGAGCAGAGGGTTAACCCCGTGTGTGCTGAGAAAAGGGGGAGCAGAGGGTTAACCCCGTGTGTGCTGAGAGAAAGGGGAGGAGCAGAGGGTTAACCCCGTGTGTGCTGAGAGAAAGGGGGAGCAGAGGGTTAACCCCGTGTGTGCTGAGAGAAAGGGGAGGAGCAGCGGGTTAACCCCGTGTGTGCTGAGAGAAAAGGGGAGCAGAGGGTTAACCCCGTGTGTGCTGAGAGAAAGGGGAGCAGAGGGTTAACCCCGTGTGTGCTGAGAGAAAGGGGAGGAGCAGAGGGTTAACCCCGTGTGTGCTGAGAGAAAGGGGAGGAGCAGAGGGTTAACCCCGTGTGTGTTGAGAGAAAGGGGAGGAGCAGAGCGTTAACCCCGTGTGTGCTGAGAGAAAGGGGAGGAGCAGAGGGTTAACCCCGTGTGTGCTGAGAGAAAGGGGGGAGCAGAGGGTTAACCCCGTGTGTGCTGAGAAAGGGGAGGAGCAGAGCGTTAACCCCGTGTGTGCTGAGAGAAAGGGGAGGAGCAGAGGGTTAACCCCGTGTGTGCTGAGAGAAAGGGGAGGAGCAGAGGGTTAACCCCGTGTGTGCTGAGAGAAAGGGGGAGGAGCAGAGGGTTAACCCCGTGTGTGCTGAGAGAAAGGGGGAGGAGCAGAGGGTTAACCCCGTGTGTGCTGAGAGAAAGGGGGAGGAGCAGAGGGTTAACCCCGTGTGTGCTCAGAGAAAGGGGGAGGAGCAGAGGGTTAACCCCGTGTGTGCTGAGAGAAAGGGGAGGGTTAACCCCGTGTGTGCTGAGAGAAAGGGGAGGAGCAGAGGGTTAACCCTGTGTGTGCTGAGAGAAGGGGGAGCAGAGGGTTAACCCTGTGTGTGCTGAGAGAAGGGGGAGCAGAGGGTTAACCCCGTGTGTGCTGAGAGAAGGGGGAGCAGAGGGTTAACCCCGTGTGTGCTGAGAGAAAGGGGAGCAGAGGGTTAACCCTGTGTGTGCTGAGAGAAGGGGGGGAGCAGAGGGTTAACCCTGTGTGTGCTGAGAGGAGAGGAGCGGAGAGTTAACTGTGTATGCTGCAGAAGTTGGAGGAGAGGAGGGTTAACCCCGCGTGTGCTGAGGGAGAGAGTCTGGCATTGATGTCGGTTGGATTTCTGCTGCTTCATTAATGACGGCCTGGTCTCCAGTCATAGGACGAGGCCATGTGTGAGCGGATGCCCGGAGCGCAGATGTGGGACCCACCCGGCTCTGACGGTGATGACGATGACTGCCCCATACCTTATACAGGTAGAGATGATCCATGTGTAAGTGATGGGCCGCTGGGGGGGAGAGATGGGGGGGGGGGAATCGAGGGGGAGGGGGAGAGTTAAGGGGGGGAGGATCGAGGGGGGGGAGTTAGGGGGGGGGATGGGGTGAGAGTTATGGGGAACGGGGGGGGGGGATTGCAGCACAGGCACTTGCTTTAGCTTGCGACTATTACCAGTATGGAAGCCCTCACATGGTGCCTCCTGGATATTGGTGGCCCCCCATCTCCTGGGGACGGCTGTCCTCTCTCAGGGACCCTTCCCGCAATACTTCTCCTTCAGTCCCTCCTCATTTCCTTGGTCTTGCTTGGAGACTCGATTAGTGAGTATAATGGAAGCCAGTGGGAGACTGGAGCATTTTTCCAGAAGACCGTCCCAGGAGGTCCGGGGGGGCATTAAAATAGCTGCACTGGATGGAATCCATATGGGGAAGACGTCTGGATGGATCTCTGACTCACAGGTTGCTGCTGGGAACTTAATAAATAAGAATAATTAATTACTTTAGCTCCCCCCTATTTTTGATAACCAGGTAAGGTAAATCGGGCAGCTGGGGGCTGGAATATTCAGGCTATGAAGGACCATGTTTATTGGGCCCTTTCCAGCCTAAAAACAGCAGCTGCAGCCTCGCCAGAATTCGCACATACATTAGATGCCCCATGTGACGGGTCCTTCTCCCATATCACACAATCAGCAGAGCGAAAGAAGGCTGTACAATCCAAAGAGCATTTATTCCAAGCAAATCAAATGGTCCATAACATAATCCACAAAACCGAGGGTAAAAATAGTAAAGAAAAACACGAATATAGTCCAGTAAGCGATAAATGTCCAGGTCTCTGAGGAGCCGCAGCTTCCCTCAGAGGTTCAATCTTCTTCTTCTCTCCAAGTTCTCAGACTGCCTCTCTCTTCTGCTCCGCCAGACTGCCCAATTCTTCAGGTAAGGAGAGAGTTTAGGTGGATCCAGGCCCCTCCCCCCGACTTAAGGCCACTTCACACATAACGAGATCGCTAATGACATCGTTGCTACAGTTTCTGTGATGAAACGACGACTTCACCAGCGATCTCGTTATGTGACACGTCCCAGCGATCCGCCCCCTGCGGTGAGATCGTTGGCCGTTGCTGAATGTCCTGGGCATTTTTGGCTCGGAGTCCTGCTGGGCAGGGTGGATGTGGATGTTTGACACCTACCAACAATCTCGTTAACGACCTAGATGAGAACTGAAAGTGTGATACACAGGCGTGTAGTTGCGTCACCTTTTCCGCGCCCCCTCTGCACCGATTGGTTGGCGCTGAGAACAGTACTGCGTTCTGATTGGGTACCGCTTCATGCTTTGTTCCTTTTTGAGCCTTGCTTTGAGGATAGAACCTGCGACTACACCACACTACGCCCCTATTTGAGGTCGGAATCGTTACATTGCTGCTGTGTGACAGGGTCCTAACGACCAACGGGACCGGTATACAAGTCGCTGCATCGTTACTAAAGTCATTGGGAAAATGACTGACATCTCGCCAACAACTTAACAACGATCCGGAAACTGTGACATAGTAACGATCTCGTTATGTGTGACTGCACCTTTAGGAACAAAAGCCCGGCAGGGGGTGATTACCTGCAGACAGGACAATGTACACAGAAGCAATACACAGAATGGACAGTGAACCACGCCTAAAATGCGAACCTACACAACATGGTACACAACCCCCATATTCCACCATCACAACCTCTCCCTGCTTCTGAATAAGTGAGTACACCATGAAGTCTACACAGACCTCTGACCACCTCAGTTAAGTCCATGTTACTCAGCTGTGGATAGTCCCTTGTACAGCGGTAGGGTTGGAAGGACAGGCTTCCCTTTGTGTCCTCCATCACTGAAACTGTGTTTCCTGCACCCACAAATCGGCATTGTAGATCTCCCACATAATTCCCTAGGAGAATATCTGCAGGAGGCCGCTCATCACCCCAACCACACATTGCTTTACCCCAAGGTCCAGATCTACAGTCACTTTTGGACTAGTCCTCCATGACTCCAGCCAATTCAGTAACAATCCCTGGTCCATGATGTATCGCCTCTGGCCGCACCACCCGGGGATCAGCCATTGTGAGAAATGCCCCGGAGTCACAACATCCAATGACTCTGTCCATCCAGCACAACCTCCTGTAAGTGCTTACTGTGATTGTGAGAGGAACTCGGGGCTGTGGCTCGCACCCCATAAACCCCTAGTGGCTGACCACGACTGTCTAAATCATTAGGCAAGTCATCCTGAAGGGTGAGAACTCTTCCCCATTGTATTTGGCTGTAGAGATTGAACAGGTCGATCTGGTGCAAGGTCATTCCTCAATCGACCAGCAGATGCCCCGGCTGCCCACATCGAGAACATCTCCTCTGCGTCGTACTCCTTCCAATGTGCATTCTGGAGAAGGCAGGAGGAGAACCTGGCGACAAAGGCCGGAGGCCATATACTCCAACAGGGGCATCTATGGTGCAGGGGTCAGCAGTACACTCCAATAGGGTCATCTATGGTGCAGGGGTCAGCAGTACACTCCAATAGGGTCATCTATGGTGCAGGGGTCAGCGGTACACTCCAACAGGGGCATCTATGGTGCAGGGGTCAGCGGTACACTCCAACCAGGGCATCTATGGTGCAGGGGTCAGCGGTACACTCCAACAGGGGCATCTATGGTGCAGGGGTCAGCGGTACACTCCAACAGGGGCATCTATGGTGCAGGGGTCAGCGGTACACTCCAACAGGAGCATCTATGGTGCAGGGGTCAGCGGTACACTCCAACAGGGGCATCTATGGTGCAGGGGTCAGCGGTACACTCCAACAGGGGCATCTATGGTGCAGAGGTCAGCGGTACACTCCAACAGGGGCATCTATGGTGCAGGGGTCAGCGGTACACTCCAACAGGGGTGTCACAAACCACCGGGGGGTCACTCAGAAATCCCCCGCGCTGGCTACCAGTACGTCACAATCGGGGGGTAGCAAGGGGGTGTCACCCCTCCTTTATACCTCCCGACCGACAGACAGAGCACGTGACGCGCTCTCTAGCGCCCCTCTTATAGTCAGGCCAATTATGGAATTGCCCGACAATAAGCAAGGAGGCCGCTATACTACTTATGCCGATTATTGAAGGGTCCCCGGTGAGAGTAGGGTATATATTCCCCCGACCTCCGCGGGCGGAATATATAAAATCTCCCCGAATCTCACTGGCCTCCCCACAATAATCCTTGGCACAACTCGCTGCCACCAACCGATTTACGGTAACTATTAGCCGAACACACAGACGTGGGATTCAAGATCGAGATAACAGAACAGCCCAAGATTAATTATATAATTTAATCGCCTAAAGCACACTAGAAACTACAATATATACAATAGGGAATCTACAGAATATACATATGTCAGAGTACAGTTACAATCAAAGCATGGGTTACAAACAGGTATACAATTACATCAGTTACCTTGTGTGTCTGGCCACAGGGGGGCGCTGTAGACCAGGTTTCTAGGATTCTTCCCACAGATGTTTCCCAACCAGGCCCCCGAGCAGAAGAACACTGGAAAATGGCCGAAGTAGGGTTATCAACCTGGGCAGATCCAGGTCCCCTCCTACCTTAGTGACCTCACAGGGAAGCACTGCCACTCCCCCTGCATGGATCAGAATTATCCAGCAAAGGGGATATTGGCCATAACTTTGCCTGGGAGCGTCGTAGGCGGACGCCAATGCTCTCATTGTGACAGTTATGAATTTAGCTACAGAACGAGGGGACTCATGACCTGTCTACGAGTTCCCATATGGCTGATATCACGCCTGGGGTATTTCCCAAGCTCCCCCTTCCATAAAAAAGGTGTGCCAGCATCGTCCGCCTGCGCAAACACCATTTTTATGGTTGCCATATTTATCGGAGATATGGCTTGCGAGATATGAACCATTTTTTACTGGAGTCGTTCTGTCTGGCTACTTCCAAGCCTTGCTAATGAGATACAACTCTTGTTACAGGGTGACGGCAGGGAGTCATCCTGGGTCCATTGTCCTCACATCATCTCATCTCCATATCAGAGGAGATGGCTGTTGGAGGTGTAAGTGGGATGTGACACCTTCACAGATGCTGGACATTTGAGCACAAGAATGGAGGGGGGGCACTGCCAGGGAGTGATGAGAGCAATTATGACTTCTAGTCATAATTCCTCTTCATATCCCAGGATTTACCTCACAAGGGGCATCTATGGTGCAGAGGTCAGCGGTGCACTCCAACCAGGGCATCTATGGTGCAGGGGTCAGCGGTACACTCCAACAGGGGCATCTATGGTGCAGGGGGTCAGCGGTACACTCCAACAGGGGCATCTATGGTGCAGGGGTCAGCGGTACACTCCAACAGGGGCATCTATGGTGCAGGGGTCAGCGGTACACTCCAACAGCAGCATCTATGGTGCAGGGGTCAGCGGTACACTCCAACAGGAGCATCTATGGTGCAGGGGTCAGCGGTACACTCCAACCAGGGCATCTATGGTGCAGGGGTCAGCGGTACACTCCAACAGGGGCATCTATGGTGCAGGGGTCAGCGGTACACTCCAACAGGGGCATCTATGGTGCAGGGGTCAGCGGTACACTCCAACAGGAGCATCTATGGTGCAGGGGTCAGCGGTACACTCCAACAGGGGCATCTATGGTGCAGGGGTCAGCGGTACACTCCAACAGGGGCATCTATGCTGCAGGGGTCAGCGGTACACTCCAACAGGGGCATCTATGGTGCAGGGGACAGCGGTACACTCCAACAGGGGCATCTATGGTGCAGGGGTTAGCAGTACACTCCAACAGGGGCATCTATGGTGCAGGGGACAGCGGTACACTCCAACAGGGGCATCTATGGTGCAGAGGTCAGCGTACACTCCAACAGGGGCATCTATGGTGCAGGGGTCAGCGGTACACTCCAACAGGGGCATCTATGGTGCAGAGGTCAGCGTACACTCCAACAGGGGCATCTATGGTGCAGGGGACAGCGGTACACTCCAACAGGGGCATCTATGGTGCAGGGGTCAGCGGTACACTCCAACCAGGGCATCTATGGTGCAGGGGTCAGCGGTACACTCCAACAGGGGCATCTATGGTGCAGAGGTCAGCGGTACACTCCAACAGGGGCATCTATGGTGCAGGGGACAGCGGTACACTCCAACAGGGGCATCTATGGTGCAGGGGTCAGCGGTACACTCCAACAGGGGCATCTATGGTGCAGAGGTCAGCGTACACTCCAACAGGGGCATCTATGGTGCAGGGGACAGCGGTACACTCCAACAGGGGCATCTATGGTGCAGGGGTCAGCGGTACACTCCAACCAGGGCATCTATGGTGCAGGGGTCAGCGGTACACTCCAACAGGGGCATCTATGGTGCAGGGGTCAGCGGTACACTCCAACAGAGGCATCTATGGTGCAGGGGTCAGCGGTACACTCCAACAGGGGCATCTATGGTGCAGGGGTCAGCGGTACACTCCAACAGGGGCATCTATGGTGCAGGGGTCAGCGGTACACTCCAACAGGGGCATCTATGGTGCAGGGGTCAGCGGTACACTCCAACAGGGGCATCTATGGTGCAGGGGTCAGCGGTACACTCCAACAGGGGCATCTATGGTGCAGGGGTCAGCGGTACACTCCAACAGGGGCATCTATGGTGCAGGGGTCAGCGGTACACTCCAACAGGGGCATCTATGGTGCAGGGGTCAGCGGTACACTCCGGTGGAGGTGGTGGTAGCTCTTCCTCAGGAGGGATGGAATGCACCAAATGCACCGGACAAGATGGAGGTGCGTGAGACTCCCTCTGAGTCCTTGATTGCAGGAGCCCAGGTTGTCCGCACCCATAACATCTCCTCTCTGTGATTCCCCCAGGGCGTGGTTGGGACTGTTGGGGCCCAGGATTGTGAGACATAGATGTTATCAGCCTGTGGCTGGGTGGAGGGGCAGATATAACTGGAGGGGGCCGGGGGGCAGGAGCAGGCTGTGGCTGGGTGGAGGGGGAGATATAACTGGAGAGGGCCGGGGGGCAGGAGCAGGCTGTGGCTGGGTGGAGGGGCAGATATAACTGGAGGGGGCCGGGGGGCAGGAGCAGGCTGTGGCTGGGTGGAGGGGCAGATATAACTGGAGAGGGCTGGGGGGCAGGAGCAGGCTGTGGCTGGGTGGAGGGGCAGATATAACTGGAGAGGGCGGGGGGCAGGAGCAGGCTGTGGCTGGGTGGAGGGGCAGATATAACTGGAGAGGGCCGGGGGGCAGGAGCAGGCTGTGGCTGGGTGGAGGGGCAGATATAACTGGAGAGGGCCGGGGGGCAGGAGCAGGCTGTGGCTGGGTGGAGGGGCAGATATAACTGGAGAGGGCGGGGAGCAGGAGCAGGCTGTGGCTGGGTGGAGGGGCAGATATAACTGGAGAGGGCCGGGGGGCAGGAGCAGGCTGTGGCTGGGTGGAGGGGCAGATATACCTGGAGAGGGCCGGGGGGCAGGAGCAGGCTGCGGCTGGGTGGAGGGGCAGATATAACTGGAGAGGGTCGGGGGGCAGGAGCAGGCTGTGGCTGGGTGGAGGGGCAGATATAACTGGAGGGGGTCGGGGGGCAGGAGCAGGCTGTGGCTGGTTGGAGGGGCAGATATAACTGGAGGGGGTCGGGGGGCAGGAGCAGGCTGGGGCTGGGTGGAGGGGCAGATATAACTGGAGAGGGTCGGGGGGCAGGAGCAGGCTGTGGCTGGGTGGAGGGGCAGATATAACTGGAGAGGGTCGGGGAGCAGGAGCAGGCTGTGGCTGGGTGGAGGGGCAGATATACCTGGAGAGGGCCGGGGGGCAGGAGCAGGCTGCGGCTGGGTGGAGGGGCAGATATAACTGGAGGGGGTCGGGGGGCAGGAGCAGGCTGTGGCTGGGTGGAGGGGCAGATATAACTGGAGAGGGTCGGGGGGCAGGAGCAGGCTGTGGCTGGGTGGAGGGGCAGATATAACTGGAGGGGTTCGGGGAGCAGGAGCAGGCTGTGGCTGGGTGGAGGGGCAGATATAACTGGAGGGGGTCGGGGGACAGGAGCAGGCTGGGGCTGGGTGGAGGGGCAGATATACCTGGAGAGGGCCGGGGGGCAGGAGCAGGCTGGGGCTGGGTGGAGGGGCAGATATAACTGGAGAGGGTCGGGGGGCAGGAGCAGGCTGTGGCTGGGTGGAGGGGCAGATATAACTGGAGAGGGTCGGGGAGCAGGAGCAGGCTGTGGCTGGGTGGAGGGGCAGATATACCTGGAGAGGGCCGGGGGGCAGGAGCAGGCTGCGGCTGGGTGGAGGGGCAGATATAACTGGAGGGGGTCGGGGGGCAGGAGCAGGCTGTGGCTGGGTGGAGGGGCAGATATAACTGGAGGGGGCCGGGGGGCAGGAGCAGGCTGTGGCTGGGTGGAGGGGCAGATATAACTGGAGAGGGCCGGGGAGCAGGAGCAGGCTGTGGCTGGGTGGAGGGGCAGATATAACTGGAGGGGGTCGGGGGAGCAGGAGCAGGCTGTGTCTGGGTGGAGGGGCAGATATAACTGGAGGGGGTCGGGGGGCAGGAGCAGGCTGTGGCTGGGTGGAGGGGCAGATATAACTGGAGAGGGTCGGGGGGCAGGATCAGGCTGTGGAGGGGCAGATATAATTGGAGGGGGTCGGGGGGCAGGAGCAGGCTGTGGCTGGGTGGAGGGGCAGATATAACTGGAGAGGGTCGGGGAGCAGGAGCAGGCTGTGGCTGGGTGGAGGGGCAGATATAACTGGAGGGGTTCGGGGGGCAGGAGCAGGCTGGGGCTGGGTGGAGGGGCAGATATAACTGGAGAGGGTCGGGGAGCAGGAGCAGGCTGTGGCTGGGTGGAGGGGCAGATATAACTGGAGGGGTTCGGGGGGCAGGAGCAGGCTGGGGCTGGGTGGAGGGGCAGATATAACTGGAGAGGGTCGGGGGGCAGGAGCAGGCTGGGGCTGGGTGGAGGGGCAGATATAACTGGAGAGGGTCGGGGGGCAGGAGCAGGCTGTGGCTGGTTGGAGGGGCAGATATAACTGGAGGGGGTCGGGGGGCAGGAGCAGGCTGGGGCTGGGTGGAGGGGCAGATATAACTGGAGAGGGTCGGGGGGCAGGAGCAGGCTGTGGCTGGGTGGAGGGGCAGATATAACTGGAGAGGGTCGGGGAGCAGGAGCAGGCTGTGGCTGGGTGGAGGGGCAGATATACCTGGAGAGGGCCGGGGGGCAGGAGCAGGCTGCGGCTGGGTGGAGGGGCAGATATAACTGGAGGGGGTCGGGGGGCAGGAGCAGGCTGTGGCTGGGTGGAGGGGCAGATATAACTGGAGAGGGTCGGGGGGCAGGAGCAGGCTGTGGCTGGGTGGAGGGGCAGATATAACTGGAGGGGTTCGGGGGGCAGGAGCAGGCTGGGGCTGGGTGGAGGGGCAGATATAACTGGAGAGGGTCGGGGGGCAGGAGCAGGCTGTGGCTGGGTGGAGGGGCAGATATAACTGGAGAGGGTCGGGGAGCAGGAGCAGGCTGTGGCTGGGTGGAGGGGCAGATATACCTGGAGAGGGCCGGGGGGCAGGAGCAGGCTGCGGCTGGGTGGAGGGGCAGATATAACTGGAGGGGGTCGGGGGGCAGGAGCAGGCTGTGGCTGGGTGGAGGGGCAGATATAACTGGAGGGGGCCGGGGGGCAGGAGCAGGCTGTGGCTGGGTGGAGGGGCAGATATAACTGGAGAGGGCCGGGGAGCAGGAGCAGGCTGTGGCTGGGTGGAGGGGCAGATATAACTGGAGGGGGTCGGGGGAGCAGGAGCAGGCTGTGTCTGGGTGGAGGGGCAGATATAACTGGAGGGGGTCGGGGGGCAGGAGCAGGCTGTGGCTGGGTGGAGGGGCAGATATAACTGGAGAGGGTCGGGGGGCAGGATCAGGCTGTGGAGGGGCAGATATAATTGGAGGGGGTCGGGGGGCAGGAGCAGGCTGTGGCTGGGTGGAGGGGCAGATATAACTGGAGAGGGTCGGGGAGCAGGAGCAGGCTGTGGCTGGGTGGAGGGGCAGATATAACTGGAGGGGTTCGGGGGGCAGGAGCAGGCTGGGGCTGGGTGGAGGGGCAGATATAACTGGAGAGGGTCGGGGGGCAGGAGCAGGCTGGGGCTGGGTGGAGGGGCATATATAACTGGAGAGGGTCGGGGGGCAGGAGCAGGCTGTGGCTGGGTGGAGGGGCAGATATAACTGGAGGGGGTCGGGGGGCAGGAGCAGGCTGTGGCTGGGTGGAGGGGCAGATATAACTGGAGGGGGTCGGGGGGCAGGAGCAGGCTGTGGCTGGTTGGAGGGGCAGATATAACTGGAGGGGGTCGGGGGGCAGGAGCAGGCTGTGGCTGGGTGGAGGGGCAGATATAACTGGAGAGGGCCGGGGAGCAGGAGCAGGCTGTGTCTGGGTGGAGGGGCAGATATAACTGGAGGGGGTCGGGGGGCAGGAGCAGGCTGTGGCTGGGTGGAGGGGCAGATATAACCGGAGAGGGTCGGGGGGGCAGGAGCAGGCTGTGGCTGGGTGGAGGGGCAGATATAACTGGAGAGGGTCGGGGGGCAGGAGCAGGCTGGGGCTGGGTGGAGGGGCAGATATAACTGGAGGGGGCCGGGGGTCAGGAGCAGGCGGTGGCTGGTTGGAGGGGGTCGGGGGGCAGGAGCAGGCTGTGGCTGGTTGGAGGGGGTCGGGGGGCAGGAGCAGGCTGTGGCTGGTTGGAGGGGGTCGGGGGGCAGGAGCAGGCGGTGGCTGGTTGGAGGGGGTCGGGGGGCAGGAGCAGGCTGTGGCTGGTTGGAGGGGGTTGGGGGGCAGGAGCAGGTGGTGGCTGGGTGGAGGGGCAGATATAACTGGAGGGGGCCGGGGGGCAGGAGCAGGCGGTGGCTGGTTGGAGGGGGTCGGGGGGCAGGAGCAGGCTGTGGCTGGTTGGAGGGGGTCGGGGGGCAGGAGCAGGCGGTGGCTGGTTGGAGGGGCAGATATAATTGGAGGGGGCCGGGGGGCAGGAGCAGGCGGTGGCTGGTTGGAGGGGGTCGGGGGGCAGGAGCAGGCTGTGGCTGGTTGGAGGGGGTCGGGGGGCAGGAGCAGGCGGTGGCTGGGTGGAGGGGGTCGGGGGGCAGGAGCAGGCGGTGGCTGGTTGGAGGGGGTCGGGGAGCAGGAGCAGGCGGTGGCTGGGTGGAGGGGCAGATATAATTGGAGGGGGCCGGGGGGCAGGAGCAGGCGGTGGCTGGTTGGAGGGGCAGATATAATTGGAGGGGGCCGGGGGGCAGGAGCAGGCTGTGGCTGGTTGGAGGGGGTCGGGGGGCAGGAGCAGGCTGTGGCTGGTTGGAGGGGGTCGGGGGGCAGGAGCAGGCGGTGGCTGGTTGGAGGGGCAGATATAATTGGAGGGGGCCGGGGGGCAGGAGCAGGCGGTGGCTGGTTGGAGGGGGTCGGGGGGCAGGAGCAGGCTGTGGCTGGTTGGAGGGGGTCGGGGGGCAGGAGCAGGCGGTGGCTGGGTGGAGGGGGTCGGGGGGCAGGAGCAGGCGGTGGCTGGTTGGAGGGGGTCGGGGAGCAGGAGCAGGCGGTGGCTGGGTGGAGGGGCAGATATAATTGGAGGGGGTCGGGGGGCAGGAGCAGGCTGTGGCTGGTTGGAGGGGGTCGGGGGGCAGGAGCAGGCTGTGGCTGGTTGGAGGGGGTCGGGGGGCAGGAGCAGGCGGTGGCTGGTTGGAGGGGGTCGGGGGGCAGGAGCAGGCTGTGGCTGGTTGGAGGGGGTCGGGGGGCAGGAGCAGGCGGTGGCTGGTTGGAGGGGGTCGGGGGGCAGGAGCAGGCTGTGGAGGGGCAGATATAACTGGAGGGGGTCGGGGTGAGGAGCAGCCGGTGGCTTATTATCGGGTAGTAATTTATAGAAGGAAGAAGCAGGGCACTGCGGATTATTCCATCTTTAAACACCGCTGATCGTAGTTGACGCTTCTTCTTTGCGCTGTCGGTATTTGCCATTCTGTGGACACTTGCAGAGAGGACCATCTGAAGATACAGCTCCGGGGCGTGTCCATAGGGATCATCAGACAAAGCTCCAGGTTATGTGATAAAAGCTGAACCGCACTTGCTGATATTTGCTGTGAACACTGTACATCAGAGGACCCTTGCTGCGGCGTTACCGGGGGGGGGGAAGGGTCAGCACAAAGACGCGGAAAAGGGGGAAGCAATTTCTCTGCTCCGTTTGTTAAGAACCCAGAAGCAACTTGTCTGTTTAAAAATCCTCTTCATTTTTCTTTGTATCTGGTTGTAGCGTCTTCCCCCTTTTCCAAGTAAGCCTCACTGGTGGTCCGTTCCTAAAATCCCTAAGTCAGTTGTTGTGCCTCCAGGGAGCGCGGTTGTGTCGGGTGGGTTCCCTGGCTGCGCCGCTGGCACAATACCTGGATTGGTGACGTCATCCGCTATTGGCTTGTGTGTTCCATCGCTTGTCAGAGACACGAGTGTTGCGCCATCCAGAAAGCTTTGAACGGCAGCCCTCATTCATATGGGTCTCCTCAGACATGGAAAGTCTGTATACGCGAATACCACAACGCTTAGGAGTGGATGTCACCAGAAATAGGCTTGAAAGATTGGGAGAAGCCCAAGAACAGGTGACATTTATTGAGGAAGCGCTTTATTTTGTTCTTTCTGATAATGCCTTTAGGTTCGGGAATGAGCGGTTTGTGCAGCACAGCGGGGGCCGGGGGGGCACCAGTGGATGTACGGTCGCCATCTTATTCCTGGCTACAGTGGAGGAAGACTTGATCTATGGCCTAAGTAACCCCTCATTAGACATGTGAATCTGTATTTGTGTTTTGTGGCCGATGTCCTGATTGCATGGGATGGAGAGTGATGTACAGTTATTCATACATCATCTGAATTCCACAAATACATAGAATATGCTGTCTACTCACCAATCTGGGGGAAAAGAGATGGAATTCTTGGGTGTTAAATTAGGAATAAAAGAGGGTAATATCACACGAGATCTTTAGAAGCCAATAGCGGTGAATAACCTGCTCCATCACGAGCGCGCCCGAGACACGTCCTCAGACCATCCCTTACAGACCGCTCTCACGGGTTTCTGAATATTATTGGTAATTCTATAAATTAAATGAACACATTTTGGATCTTCAAAAAAGATGTTTTGAATGTGGTTCCCCACGGCCTGAGACAATAGCCGCGCAGGAACGAGCAGAGAAAAAATAAAAAATTACCTAAAAGAACCGATGCCAATAACGTGTAGATAAATCACAAACCCGCCTGATGTTCAGCCCGATGCACAATATCATCCGGTCTATAATAAACAGAAACTGCCACCCAATAGAAAAAGCTACATCCGACATAGCCAGCAATAGCCACTGATCCCACACAGACGCTGTACAAATAGCGGAGGTATATCCGACATAGCCAGCAATACCCACTGATCCCACACAGACGCTGTACAAATAGCGGAGGTATATCCGACATAGCCAGCAATACCCACTGATCACACACAGACGGTGCACAAATAGCGGAGGTATATCCGACATAGCCAGCAATACGCCACTGATCACACACAGACGCTGTACAAATAGCGGAGGTATATCCGACATAGCCAGCAATACGCCACTGATCACACACACACGGTGTACAAATAGCGGAGGTATATCCGACATAGCCAGCAATACCCACTGATCACACACACACGGTGTACAAATAGCGGAGGTATATCCGACATAGCCAGCAATAGCCCACAGATCACACACAGACGGTGCACAAATAGCGGAGGTATATCCGACATAGCCAGCAATAGCCCACGGATCACACACACACGGTGTACAAATAGCGGAGGTATATCCGACATAGCCAGCAATAACCACTGATCACACACAGACGGTGCACAAATAGCGGAGGTATATCCGACATAGCCAGCAATACGCCACTGATCACACACAGACGGTGCACAAATAGCGGAGGTATATCCGACATAGCCAGCAATAACCACTGATCACACACAGACGGTGCACAAATAGCGGAGGTATATCCGACATAGCCAGCAATACCCACTGATCACACACAGACGGTGCACAAATAGCGGAGGTATATCCGACATAGCCAGCAATACGCCACTGATCACACACAGACGGTGCACAAATAGCGGAGGTATATCCGACATAGCCAGCAATAACCACTGATCACACACAGACGGTGCACAAATAGCGGAGGTATATCCGACATAGCCAGCAATAACCACTGATCCCACACACACGGTGTACAAATAGCGGAGGTATATCCGACATAGCCAGCAATAACCACTGATCACACACAGACGGTGCACAAATAGCGGAGGTATATCCGACATAGCCAGCAATAACCACTGATCCCACACACACGGTGTACAAATAGTGGAGGTATATCCGACATAGCCAGCAATAACCACTGATCACACACAGACGCTGTACAAATAGCGGAGGTATATCCGACATAGCCAGCAATAACCACTGATCCCACACACACGGTGTACAAATAGTGGAGGTATATCCGACATAGCCAGCAATAACCACTGATCACACACAGACGGTGTACAAATAGCGGAGGTATATCCGACATAGCCAGCAATAACCACTGATCCCACACAGACGGTGCACAAATAGCGGAGGTATATCTGACATAGCCAGCAATAGCCCACAGATCACACACAGACGCTGTACAAATAGCGGAGGTATATCCGACATAGCCAGCAATAACCACTGATCACACACAGACGGTGTACAAATAGCGGAGGTATATCCGACATAGCCAGCAATAACCACTGATCACACACAGACGGTGCACAAATAGCGGAGGTATATCCGACATAGCCAGCAATAACCACTGATCACACACACACGGTGTACAAATAGCGGAGGTATATCCGACATAGCCAGCAATAACCACTGATCACACACAGACGGTGTACAAATAGCGGAGGTATATCCGACATAGCCAGCAATAACCACTGATCCCACACAGACGCTGTACAAATAGCGGAGGTATATCCGACATAGCCAGCAATACCCACTGATCACACACAGACGGTGCACAAATAGCGGAGGTATATCCGACATAGCCAGCAATACGCCACTGATCACACACAGACGCTGTACAAATAGCGGAGGTATATCCGACATAGCCAGCAATACGCCACTGATCACACACACACGGTGTACAAATAGCGGAGGTATATCCGACATAGCCAGCAATACCCACTGATCACACACACACGGTGTACAAATAGCGGAGGTATATCCGACATAGCCAGCAATAGCCCACAGATCACACACAGACGGTGCACAAATAGCGGAGGTATATCCGACATAGCCAGCAATAGCCCACGGATCACACACACACGGTGTACAAATAGCGGAGGTATATCCGACATAGCCAGCAATAACCACTGATCACACACAGACGGTGCACAAATAGCGGAGGTATATCCGACATAGCCAGCAATACGCCACTGATCACACACAGACGGTGCACAAATAGCGGAGGTATATCCGACATAGCCAGCAATAACCACTGATCACACACAGACGGTGCACAAATAGCGGAGGTATATCCGACATAGCCAGCAATACCCACTGATCACACACAGACGGTGCACAAATAGCGGAGGTATATCCGACATAGCCAGCAATACGCCACTGATCACACACAGACGGTGCACAAATAGCGGAGGTATATCCGACATAGCCAGCAATAACCACTGATCACACACAGACGGTGCACAAATAGCGGAGGTATATCCGACATAGCCAGCAATAACCACTGATCCCACACACACGGTGTACAAATAGCGGAGGTATATCCGACATAGCCAGCAATAACCACTGATCACACACAGACGGTGCACAAATAGCGGAGGTATATCCGACATAGCCAGCAATAACCACTGATCCCACACACACGGTGTACAAATAGTGGAGGTATATCCGACATAGCCAGCAATAACCACTGATCACACACAGACGCTGTACAAATAGCGGAGGTATATCCGACATAGCCAGCAATAACCACTGATCCCACACACACGGTGTACAAATAGTGGAGGTATATCCGACATAGCCAGCAATAACCACTGATCACACACAGACGGTGTACAAATAGCGGAGGTATATCCGACATAGCCAGCAATAACCACTGATCCCACACAGACGGTGCACAAATAGCGGAGGTATATCTGACATAGCCAGCAATAGCCCACAGATCACACACAGACGCTGTACAAATAGCGGAGGTATATCCGACATAGCCAGCAATAACCACTGATCACACACAGACGGTGTACAAATAGCGGAGGTATATCCGACATAGCCAGCAATAACCACTGATCACACACAGACGGTGCACAAATAGCGGAGGTATATCCGACATAGCCAGCAATAACCACTGATCACACACACACGGTGTACAAATAGCGGAGGTATATCCGACATAGCCAGCAATAACCACTGATCACACACAGACGGTGTACAAATAGCGGAGGTATATCCGACATAGCCAGCAATAACCACTGATCCCACACAGACGGTGCACAAATAGCGGAGGTATATCCGACATAGCCAGCAATAACCACTGATCCCACACAGACGGTGTACAAATAGCGGAGGTATATCCGACATAGCCAGCAATAACCACTGATCACACACACACGGTGTACAAATAGCGAGATATATTCCTAAGATACCGCTACACACCTGCTCCTACCTGGCGGCACCATCTCGCACCTGGGGGCAACCACAAGTGCGCAAATTGTTCTTTTTGTCAGTTTCATCTTTACCACAACATCCTTTAAGGTGGGTGACGCCTGGCACACGACTAACACCTGATCACAGGCAGGACCAAAGTGACCGTCTACATCATCTTCTGCCCGTGCGGGCTTTACTATATCGGGAACACGATTACACCGTGCCAACACCGAAATTCCATGTCCACAGGAGCGGGCGCCGCTAAAATGACCCCGCATATAAAAAACACGAGGCAAATTGTAACGTTTGCTGGATTAGAGCTAGTGGAACCATCGCCCAGAGGGGACGATACTCAAACGCCTACTGCAAAAAGAAGCGGAATACAGCATAAATAGAATGCAATGGGCACACTGGGGTTAATGAAAAAACGATCTAGTGTATTTCTAGGTTGGAAAAAACGGAAAAATTGGAAAAAACGAAAAAAAAAAATGGAAAAAAGCAGTTCTAATCGTATTTCTAGGTTAAAAAATAGCCTTAAAAGATCTATTTGTGCAGGTCATTGCTTTCCTTTAGTGATATTTGCCCTTATGGGCGTTGTTTTTGTTTTGAGTTGTTGTTACTCACGTGCGCTATGATTGGAGTTTGCTGCCTTCTTATAACCCGCTAGTGAGGTCACTAATTGTAAGACCCCTTGAAGCCCCACCCCTAGGGGCGAAACAGCCGTCGTCTTTGTGCTGACCATTCCTCCCTCCCGGTAACGCCGCAGCATGGATCCTCTGATGTGAAATAAACACCAGAGTGTTTCACAGCAAATATCGGTGAGGGCTGGTTCAGCTTTTATTCACATAACCTGGTGTCTTATTGACCACAAGCCTCCTCCATTGCAGTTGGACAGTAAGGGCCTCATCAGCCAGGGCTGCAGCTCCATCCAAGGTGCACGGCTTGCGCTCTCTGACCCATTCCCGTATTTCTGAGGGACACTTGTACAGGTATTTCTTATAGAACAATTTCTGTATAAAGTCTTCCGCAGTGAAGGCGTCCTCCGCTTCCTGCCATCTCCGACATGCCTGGAACATCTTATGTCCATACATCCTAAACGATCCCCCCCGTGGTGCATGGGAGGTCTCGGAGCTGTGCCCTATGTGAGTCTGGGGTGATGGTAATCCAGGATAGTCCGCTTTACAATGTTGTAATCCCGGTTCTGCTAAGAGTCAATGGTGCAATAAGCCTCTGCCAGGCTTCAGGGGTCCCACTAACAAACACCTCCAGCCAGAGTGGGGAACCTCCATCACCGCACACCGCTGCTCAAAGTCCTGGAAGAACCTCAAGATTTGATGTTCTTTTGCCTGTTTGTCCTGATGAAGGGAGATAAGACTCCTGAAACGCGCTGACCTGTGCATGACAATAAAGCAACATTAATCTTATATGAAAGCCGTCTTTGGTCATTGGCGCAGTGCTGAAAACCCATCTCTATTACTTTCTACTATATATTATATAGAGTCATTACACACAGAGGGATCTATTCCTATATATTATATAGAGTCATTACACACAGAGGGATCTATTCCTATATATTATATAGAGTCATTACACACAGAGGAATCTATTCCTATATATTATATAGAGTCATTACACACAGAGGAATCTATTCCTATATATTATATAGAGTCATTACACACAGAGGGATCTATTCCTATATATTATATAGAGTCATTACACACAGAGGGATCTATTCCTATATATTATATAGAGTCATTACACACAGAGGAATCTATTCCTATATATTATATAGAGTCATTACACACAGAGGAATCTATTCCTATATATTATATAGAGTCATTACACACAGAGGGATCTATTCCTATATATTATATAGAGTCATTACACACAGAGGAATCTATTCCTATATATTATATAGAGTCATTACACACAGAGGGATCTATTCCTATATATTATATAGAGTCATTACACACAGAGGGGTCTATTCCTATATATTATATAGAGTCATTACACACAGAGGAATCTATTCCTATATATTATATAGAGTCATTACACACAGAGGGATCTATTCCTATATATTATATAGAGTCATTACACACAGAGGAATCTATTCCTATATATTATATAGAGTCATTACACACTGAGGGATCTATTCTTATATATTATATAGTCATTAGACACAGAGGGATCTATTCCTATATATTATATAGAGTCATTACACACAGAGGGATCTATTCCTATAAATTATATAGAGTCATTACACACAAAGGGATCTATTCCTATATATTATATAGAGTCATTACACACAGAGGGATCTATTCCTATATATTATATAGAGTCATTACACACAGGGATCTATTCCTATATATTATATAGAGTCATTACACACAGAGGAATCTATTCCTATATATTATATAGAGTCATTACACACTGAGGGATCTATTCTTATATATTATATAGTCATTAGACACAGAGGGATCTATTCCTATATATTATATAGAGTCATTACACACAGAGGGATCTATTCCTATAAATTATATAGAGTCATTACACACAAAGGGATCTATTCCTATATATTATATAGAGTCATTACACACAGAGGGATCTATTCCTATATATTATATAGAGTCATTACACACAGAGGGATCTATTTCTATATATTATATAGAGTCATTACACACAGGGATCTATAACAATATATTATATAGAGTCATTACACACAGAGGGATCTATTCCTATATATTATATAGAGTCATTACACACAGGGGTCTATTCCTATATATTATATAGAGTCATTACACACAGAGGAATCTATTCCTATATATTATATAGAGTCATTACACACAGAGGGGTCTATTCCTATATATTATATAGAGTCATTACACACAGAGGAATCTATTCATATATATTATATAGTGTCATTACACACAGAGGGATCTATTCCTATATATTATATAGTCATTACACACAGAGGGGTCTATTTCTATATATATTATATAGAGTCATTACACACAGAGGAATCTATTCCTATATATTATATAGAGTCATTACACACAGAGGGGTCTATTCCTATATATTATATAGAGTCATTACACACAGAGGAATCTATTCATATATATTATATAGTGTCATTACACACAGAGGGATCTATTCCTATATATTATATAGTCATTACACACAGAGGGGTCTATTTCTATATATATTATATAGAGTCATTACACACAGAGGGATCTATTCCTATATATTATAGTCATTACACACAGAGGGATCTATTCATATATATTATATAGAGTCATTACACACAGAGGGATCTATTCCTATATATTATATAGTCATTACACACAGAGGGATCTAGTCCTATATATTATAGTCATTACACACAGAGGGATCTATTCCTATATATTATAGTCATTACACACAGAGGGATCTATTCCTATATATTATATAGTCATTACACACGGAGGGATCTATTCCTATATATTATATAGAGTCATTACACACAGAGGGATCTATTTCACGTGTTTATTTCTGGTAATGTTGATCATTGTGGCTTACAGACAATGAAAACCCAAGAGTCATTATCTCAGAAAATTAGAATAATTACCACAAAACACCTGGAAAGGCTTCCTAAGCATTTAAAATGGTCCCTTAGTCTGGTTCAGTAGGCTACACAATCATGGGGAAAACTGCTGACTTGACAGATATCCAGAAGGCAGTCACTGACACACTCTATAAGGAGGGTAAGCCACAATAGGTCATTGCTAAAGAAGCCGGCTGTTCACAGAGTGCTGTATCCAAGCATAATAATGGACAGTTGAGTGGAAGGAAAAAGTGTGGTAGAAAAAGGTGCACAACCAACCGGGATAACCAAAGCCTTAATAGGATTATTAAGAAAAGACCACTCAGAAATGTGGGTGATATTCACAAGGAGTGGACGCTGCTGGAGTCAGTGCTTCTAGAGTCACCACACACAGACGTGTCCAGGACATGGGCTACAAGTGTCACATTCCTTGTGTCACCGCTCATGACCAATAGACAACGCCAGAAGCCTCTTACCTGGGCCAAGGCATAAAAGACCTGGACTGTTCTCAGTGTCCGAGGTGCTGTTTTCAGATGAAAGTAAATCTTGCATTTCATTTGTAAATCGCGGTCCCAGAGTCTGGAGGAAGAGTGGAGGCCACAATTCAAGCTGCTGGGGTCTGGTGTGAAGTCTCCACAATCAGTGATGGTTTGGGGAGCCATGTCATCTGCTGGTGTAGCTCCACTCAAGACCAAAGCCCGCGCAGCTGTCTACCAGGACATTGTACAGCACTTCATGTTTCCCTCTGTCGACAAGCTCACTGGAAATGGAAATGTCATTTTCCAGCAGGACTTGGCCCCTATCCACACTGCCAAAAGTACCAATACCTGGTTTACTAACCACAGTATCACTGTCCTTGATTGTCCAGCAAACTCACCTGACCTAAACCCCATAGAGAATTTATGAGAGACACCAGAGCCGACAATATATGTAGAGGAATGAGGAGCGGTGCGAGTATCAGACGTGTACGGAGAGGAATGAGGAGAGGTGCGAGTGTCTGACGTGTACGGAGAGGAATAAGGAGAGGTGCAAGTATCAGATGTGTACGGAGAGGAATGAGGAGCGATGCGAGTATCACGTGTACGGAGAGGAATGAGGAGCGGTGCGAGTATCAGACGTGTACGGAGAGGAATGAGGAGAGGTGCGAGTATCAGACGTGTACGGAGAGGAATAAGGAGAGGTGCAAGTATCAGATGTGTACGGAGAGGAATGAGGAGCGATGCGAGTATCACGTGTACGGAGAGGAATGAGGAGCGGTGCGAGTATCAGACGTGTACGGAGAGGAATGAGGAGAGGTGCGAGTATCAGACGTGTATGGAAGGAATGAGGAGAGGTGCGAGTATCAGACGTGTATGGAAGGAATGAGGAGAGGTGCGAGTATCAGACGTGTACGGAAGGAATGAGGAGAGGTGCGAGTATCAGATGCGTACGGAAGGAATGAGGAGAGGTGCGAGTATCAGACGTGTATGGAAGGAATGAGGAGAGGTGCGAGTATCAGACGTGTATGGAAGGAATGAGGAGAGGTGCGAGTATCAGATGTGTACGGAAGGAATGAGGAGAGGTGCGAGTATCAGACGTGTACGGAGAGGAATGAGGAGAGGTGCGAGTATCAGACGTGTACGGAAGGAATGAGGGGAGGTGCGAGTATCAGACGTGTACAGAGAGGAATGAGAGGTGCGAGTATCAGACGTGTACGGAAGGAATGAGGAGAGGTGCGAGTATCAGATGTGTACAGAGAGGAATAAGGAGAGGTGCGAGTATCAGATGTGTACGGAGAGGAATGAGGAGAGGTGCGAGTATCAGACGTGTACGGAGAGGAATGAGGAGCGGTGCGAGTATCAGACGTGTACGGAGAGGAATGAGGATAGGTGCGAGTATCAGACGTGTATGGGAGGAATGAGGAGAGGTGCGAGTATCAGACGTGTACGGAGAGGAATGAGGAGAGGTGCGAGTATCAGACGTGTACGGAGAGGAATAAGGAGAGGTGCAAGTATCAGATGTGTACGGAGAGGAATGAGGAGCGATGCGAGTATCACGTGTACGGAGAGGAATGAGGAGAGGTGCGAGTATCAGACGTGTATGGAAGGAATGAGGAGAGGTGCGAGTATCAGATGTGTACGAAGAGGAATGAGGAGCGATGCGAGTATCACGAGTACGGAGAGGAATGAGGAGATGTGCAGGACCCACATGTGTAAAGAGAGGAATAAGGAGAGGTGCGAGTATCATATGTGTATGGAGAGGAATGAGAGGTGCGAGTATCAGACGTGTACGGAGAGGAATGAGAGGTGCGAGTATCAGACGTGTACGGAGAGGAATGAGGAGAGGTGCGAGTATCAGATGTGTACGGAGAGGAATGAGGAGAGGTGCGAGTATCAGACGTGTATGGAAGGAATGAGGAGAGGTGCGAGTATCAGATGTGTACGGAAGGAATGAGGAGAGGTGCGAGTATCAGACGTGTATGGAAGGAATGAGGAGAGGTGCGAGTATCAGACGTGTACGGAGAGGAATGAGGAGAGGTGCGAGTATCAGACGTGTGCAGAAAGGAATGAGGAGAGGTGCGAGTATCAGACGTGTACGGAAGGAATGAGGGGAGGTGCGAGTATCAGACGTGTACGGAGAGGAATGAGAGGTGCGAGTATCAGACGTGTACGGAAGGAATGAGGAGAGGTGCGAGTATCAGATGTGTACAGAGAGGAATAAGGAGAGGTGCGAGTATCAGATGTGTACGGAGAGGAATGGAGAGGTGCGAGTATCAGACGTCTACGGAAGGAATGAGGAGAGGTGCAAGTATTAGACGAGTACGGAGAGGAATGAGATGTGCAGGACCCACATGTGTAAAGAGAGGAATAAGGAGAGGTGCGAGTATCATATGTGTATGGAGAGGAATGAGGGGAGGTGCGAGTATCAGACGTGTACGGAGAGGAATGAGGGGAGGTGCGAGTATCAGACGTGTACGGAGAGGAATGAGGAGAGGTGCGAGTATCAGACGTGTACGGAGAGGAATGAGGAGAGGTGCAGGACCCACATGTGTACAGAGAGGAATAAGGAGAGGTGCGAGTATCAGACGTGTACGGAGAGGAATGAGGAGAGGTGCGAGTATCAGACGTGTACGGAGAGGAATGAGGAGAGGTGCGAGTATCAGACGTGTATGGAAGGAATGAGGAGAGGTGCGAGTATCAGACGTGTATGGAAGGAATGAGGAGAGGTGCGAGTATCAGACGTGTATGGAAGGAATGAGGAGAGGTGCGAGTATCAGATGCGTACGGAAGGAATGAGGAGAGGTGCGAGTATCAGACGTGTACAGAGAGGAATAAGGAGAGGTGCGAGTATCAGACGTATACGGAGAGGAATGAGGAGAGATGCGAGTATCAGACATGTACGGAGAGGAATGAGGAGCGATGCGAGTATCAGACATGTATGGAAGGAATGAGGAGCGGTGCGAGTATCAGATGCGTACGGAGAGGAATGAGGAGAGGTGCGAGTATCAGATGCGTACCGAGAGGAATGAGGAGAGGTGCGAGTATCAGACGTATACGGAGAGGAATGAGGGGAGGTACGAGTATCAGATGTGTACGGAAGGAATGAGGAGAGGTACGAGTATCAGACGTGTACGGAGAGAAATGAGGAGAGGTGCGAGTATCAGACGTGTACGGAAGGAATGAGGAGAGGTGCAAGTATCAGACGTGTACGGAAGGAATGAGGAGAGGTGCAGGACCCACATGTGTACAGAGAAGAATAAGGAGAGGTGCGAGTATCATATGTGTATGGAGAGGAATGAGGAGAGGTGCGAGTATCATATGTGTATGGAGAGGAATGAGGAGAGGTGCGAGTATCAGATGTGTACGGAGAGGAATGAGAGGTGCGAGTATCAGACGTGTACGGAGAGGAATGAGAGGTGCGAGTATCAGACGTGTATGGAAGGAATGAGGAGAGGTGCGAGTAACTGACGTGTATGGAAGGAATGAGGAGAGGTGCAGGACCCACATGTGTACAGAGAGGAATGAGGAGAGGTGCGAGTATCAGACATGTACGGAAGGAATGAGGAGAGGTGCGAGTATCAGACGTGTACGGAAGGAATGAGGAGAGGTGCGAGTATCAGACGTGTACGGAGAGGAATAAGGAGAGGTGCGAGTATCCGATGTGTACGGAGAGGAATGAGGAGAGGTGCGAGTATCAGACGTGTACGGAAGGAATGAGGAGAGGTGCGAGTATCATATGTGTACAGAGAGGAATGAGGAGACGTGCGAGTATCAGATGTGTACGGAGAGGAATAAGGAGAGGTGCGAGTTTCAGACGTGTACGGAAGGAATGAGGAGAGGTGCGAGTATCAGACGTGTACAGAGAGGAATGATGTGAGGTGCGAGTATCAGATGTGTACGGGGAGGAATAAGGAGAGGTGCGAGTTTCAGACGAGTACAGAATGGAATGAGGAGAGGTGCGAGTATCAGACGTGTACGGAGAGGAATGAGGAGAGGTGCAAGTAACTGACGTGTACGGAGAGGAATGAGGAGCGGTGCGAGTAACTGACGTGTACGGAGAGGAATGAGGAGAGGTGCGAGTATCAGACGTATGCGGAGAGGAATGAGGAGAGATGCGAGTATCAGACGTGTATGAAGAGGAATGAGGAGAGGTGCGAGTATCAGATGTGTACGGAGAGGAATAAGGAGAGGTGCGAGTTTCAGACGTGTACGGAAGGAATGAGGAGAGGTGCGAGTATCAGACGTGTACGGAGAGGAATGAGGAGAGGTGCGAGTATCAGACGTGTACGGAGAGGAATGGGGGGAAGTGCGAGTATCAGACGTGTAGAGAGGAATGAGGAGAGGTGCGAGTATCAGACGTGTACGGAGAGGAATGAGGAGAGGTGCGAGTATCATATGTGTATGGAGAGGAATGAGGGGAGGTGCGAGTATCAGACGTGTACGGAGAGGAATGAGGGGAGGTGCGAGTATCAGACGTGTACGGAGAGGAATGAGGAGAGGTGCAGGACCCACATGTGTACAGAGAGGAATAAGGAGAGGTGCGAGTATCAGACGTGTACGGAGAGGAATGAGGAGAGGTGCGAGTATCAGACGTGTACGGAGAGGAATGAGGAGAGGTGCGAGTATCAGACGTGTATGGAAGGAATGAGGAGAGGTGCGAGTATCAGACGTGTATGGAAGGAATGAGGAGAGGTGCGAGTATCAGACGTGTATGGAAGGAATGAGGAGAGGTGCGAGTATCAGATGCGTACGGAAGGAATGAGGAGAGGTGCGAGTATCAGACGTGTACAGAGAGGAATAAGGAGAGGTGCGAGTATCAGACGTATACGGAGAGGAATGAGGAGAGATGCGAGTATCAGACATGTACGGAGAGGAATGAGGAGCGATGCGAGTATCAGACATGTATGGAAGGAATGAGGAGCGGTGCGAGTATCAGATGCGTACGGAGAGGAATGAGGAGCGGTGCAAGTATCAGATGCGTACCGAGAGGAATGAGGAGAGGTGCGAGTATCAGACGTATACGGAGAGGAATGAGGGGAGGTACGAGTATCAGATGTGTACGGAAGGAATGAGGAGAGGTACGAGTATCAGACGTGTACGGAGAGAAATGAGGAGAGGTGCGAGTATCAGACGTGTACGGAAGGAATGAGGAGAGGTGCAAGTATCAGACGTGTACGGAAGGAATGAGGAGAGGTGCAGGACCCACATGTGTACAGAGAAGAATAAGGAGAGGTGCGAGTATCATATGTGTATGGAGAGGAATGAGGAGAGGTGCGAGTATCATATGTGTATGGAGAGGAATGAGGAGAGGTGCGAGTATCAGATGTGTACGGAGAGGAATGAGAGGTGCGAGTATCAGACGTGTACGGAGAGGAATGAGAGGTGCGAGTATCAGACGTGTATGGAAGGAATGAGGAGAGGTGCGAGTAACTGACGTGTATGGAAGGAATGAGGAGAGGTGCAGGACCCACATGTGTACAGAGAGGAATGAGGAGAGGTGCGAGTATCAGACATGTACGGAAGGAATGAGGAGAGGTGCGAGTATCAGACGTGTACGGAAGGAATGAGGAGAGGTGCGAGTATCAGACGTGTACGGAGAGGAATAAGGAGAGGTGCGAGTATCCGATGTGTACGGAGAGGAATGAGGAGAGGTGCGAGTATCAGACGTGTACGGAAGGAATGAGGAGAGGTGCGAGTATCATATGTGTACAGAGAGGAATGAGGAGACGTGCGAGTATCAGATGTGTACGGAGAGGAATAAGGAGAGGTGCGAGTTTCAGACGTGTACGGAAGGAATGAGGAGAGGTGCGAGTATCAGACGTGTACAGAGAGGAATGATGTGAGGTGCGAGTATCAGATGTGTACGGGGAGGAATAAGGAGAGGTGCGAGTTTCAGACGAGTACAGAATGGAATGAGGAGAGGTGCGAGTATCAGACGTGTACGGAGAGGAATGAGGAGAGGTGCAAGTAACTGACGTGTACGGAGAGGAATGAGGAGCGGTGCGAGTAACTGACGTGTACGGAGAGGAATGAGGAGAGGTGCGAGTATCAGACGTATGCGGAGAGGAATGAGGAGAGATGCGAGTATCAGACGTGTATGAAGAGGAATGAGGAGAGGTGCGAGTATCAGATGTGTACGGAGAGGAATAAGGAGAGGTGCGAGTTTCAGACGTGTACGGATGGAATGAGGAGAGGTGCGAGTATCAGACGTGTACGGAGAGGAATGAGGGGAGGTGCGAGTATCAGACGTGTACGGAGAGGAATGAGGAGAGGTGCGAGTATCAGACGTGTACGGAGAGGAATGGGGGGAAGTGCGAGTATCAGACGTGTAGAGAGGAATGAGGAGAGGTGCGAGTATCAGACGTGTACGGAAGGAATGAGGAGAGGTGCGAGTATCAGACGTGTACGGAGAGGAATGAGAGGTGCGAGTATCAGACGTGTATGGAAGGAATGAGGAGAGGTGCGAGTATCATATGTGTACAGAGAGGAATGAGGAAAGGTGCGAGTATCAGACGTGTACAGAGTGGAATGAGGAGAGGTGCGAGTATCAGATGTGTACAGAAAGGAATGAGGAGAGGTGCGAGTATCAGACGTGTACGGAAGGAATGAGGGGAGGTGCGAGTATCAGATGTGTACGGAAGGAATGATGAGAGGTGCGAGTATCAGATGTGTACGGAAGGAATGAGGGGAGGTGCGAGTATCAGACGTGTACGGAAGGAATGAGGAAAGGTGCGAGTATCAGACGTGTACAGAGTGGAATGAGGAGAGGTGCGAGTATCAGATGTGTACAGAAAGGAATGAGGAGAGGTGCGAGTATCAGACGTGTACGGAAGGAATGAGGGGAGGTGCGAGTATCAGATGTGTACGGAAGGAATGATGAGAGGTGCGAGTATCAGATGTGTACGGAAGGAATGAGGGGAGGTGCGGGATCCTCATGTGTAAGGAGAGGAATGAGGGGAGGTGCGGGATCCTCATGTGTATGGAGAGGAATGAGGGGAGGTGCGGGATTCTCATCTGTATGGAGAGGAATGAGGGGAGGTGCGAGTATCAGACGTGTACGGAAGGAATGATGAGAGGTGCGAGTATCAGATGTGTATGGAAGGAATGAGGGGAGGTGCGGGATTCTCATGTGTAAGGAGAGGAATGAGGGGAGGTGCGGGATTCTCATGTGTATGGAGAGGAATGAGGGGAGGTGCGGGATCCTCATGTGTATGGAGAGGAATGAGGGGAGGTGCGGGATCCTCATGTGTAAGGAGAGGAATGAGGGGAGGTGCGGGATCCTCATGTGTATGGAGAGGAATGAGGGGAGGTGCGGGATTCTCATCTGTATGGAGAGGAATGAGGGGAGGTGCGAGTATCAGACGTGTACGGAAGGAATGATGAGAGGTGCGAGTATCAGATGTGTATGGAAGGAATGAGGGGAGGTGCGGGATTCTCATGTGTAAGGAGAGGAATGAGGGGAGGTGCGGGATTCTCATGTGTATGGAGAGGAATGAGGGGAGGTGCGGGATCCTCATGTGTATGGAGAGGAATGAGGGGAGGTGCGGGATCCTCATGTGTATGGAGAGGTGTCACAAACCACCGGGGGGGTCACTCAGAAATCCCCCGCGCTGGCTACCAGTACGTCACAATCGGGGGGTAACAAGTGGGGGTCACCCCTCCTTTATACCTCCCGACCGACAGACAGAGCACGTGACGCGCTCTCTAGCGCCCCTCTTATAGTCAGGCCAATTATGGAATTGCCCGACAATAAGCAAGGAGGCCGCTATACTACTTATGCCGATTATTGAAGGGTCCCCGGTGAGAGTAAGGTATATATTCCCCCGACCTCCGCGGGCGGAATATATAAAATCTCCCCGAATCTCACTGGCCTCCCCACAATAATCCTTGGCACAATTCGCTGCCACCAACCGATTTACGGTAACTATTAGCCGAACACACAGACGTGGGATTCAAGATCGAGATAACAGAGCAGCCCAAGATTAATTATATAATTTAATCAGCCTAAAGCACACTAGAAACTACAATATATACAATAGGGAATCTACAGAATATACATATGTCAGAGTACAGTTACAATCAAAGCATGGGTTACAAACAGGCATACACAGTTCCAGCAGTTACCTTGTTGCGTCTGGCCACAGGGGGGCGCTGTACCCAGGTTTCTAGGATCCTTCCCACAGATGTTTCCTACACGTGCCCCCAGCGAAAAGAACCCTGGAAAATGGCCGAAGTAGGGTTATCAACCTGGGCAGATCCAGGTCCCCTCCTACCTTAGTGACCTCAGAGGGAGCACTGCTCCACCCCTGGCTTGAGTTATGGACAATCCACAACATGGAATATGGGCCATAACTTTGCCTGGGAGCGTCGTAGGCGGACGCCAATGCTCTCATTGTGACAGTTATGAATTTAGCTACAGAACGAGGGGACTCATGACCTGCCTGCCAGTTCCCCATTGGCTGATATCACGCCTGGGGCATTTCCCAATGTCCTGCTCCCATAAAAAGGGTGTGCCGGCATCGTCCGCATGCGGAGACACCATTTTTATGGTTGCCATATTTATCGGAAATATGGCTTGCGAGATATGAACCATTTTTTACTGGAGTCGTTCTGTCTGGCTATTTCCATAGCCTTGCTAACTAGCTAGCAGCCCCCACTACAGGGTCACGGCAGGGAGTCATCCTGTGTCCATTGTCCCCACACCACCTCATTTCCATATCACAGGACATGGCCATGGAATGGGTTGCTAAACCAGTTGTGTGAAGGAAAGGGGGGGTGACACCAGGAGAGGGCTTCCTGACATACTTGAATATCATGATTTATCGTCATATCTCCGGATTTACCTCACACCTCCCCCCTTTTGAGGGCGCTAGGGGGCAGCACACTCCGGTGTTCCCCCGTGCGCCCGTCCGCGACCTCTCCTTGTCGGGACAGCCCGTCTGCGTTACCGTGGTCACGGCCCCTTTTGTGGCGAATGGTGAAGTTGTATTGCTGGAGCGCAAGGCTCCATCGCAACAATCGCCCATTCGTCCCAGAGACGGTGTGCAACCAGCTGAGGGGATTGTGGTCCGTCTCCACGATGAAGTGGCGCCCGTAGAGATAGGGTTGCAGACGCTGCAGGGCCCACACTATGGCCAGGCACTCCTTCTCCATCGTGGAATAGGCAACTTCCCTTGGTAACAGCTTCCTGCTCAGGTACAAGACTGGGTGCTCTTGGCTCGCAGAGTCCACCTGGCTGAGCACCGCACCGAGGCCGAAGTCACTGGCGTCGGTCTGTACTACAAACGGCCGCGTGAAGTCGGCTGCCTGTAGCACGGGCGGGCTGGACAGGGCGTCCTTTAGGGCCCGGAAGGCTGTCTCGCAGTCCATTGTCCAATCGACTGCAGAGGGCAGCTTCTTCTTGGTGAGGTCCGTCAAGGGCTTTGCCAGGCTACTATAGCATGGAACAAACCTCCTATAGTACCCAGCGGTCCCCAAGAAGGACATCACCTGCTTCTTGGTCCTGGGGGTGGGCCAGGATGCGATGGCTTCCACTTTCTCAGGCTCGGGCTTCAGTGTTCTCCCACCTACCCGGTGACCGAGGTACTGGACCTCGCTCATGGCCAGCTGACACTTTCCCGGCTTGATGGTCAAACCTGCCCGGTGGATCCGCCTGAGCACCTGTGCTAGATGCTCTAGGTGGTCCTCCCAGGTGGGACTGAAGACGGCAATGTCATCCAGGTACGCGGCCGCGTACCCTTCAAGTCCCTTGAGCAGGGTGTTGACCATCCGCTGGAAGGTGGCAGGGGCATTCCTCATCCCGAATGGCATCACCGTGGACTCGTACAGTCCAAATGGGGTAATAAAGGCAGAGCGTTCCCTGGCCTTGCGAGTCAGGGGGATCTGCCAATATCCCCGGCTCAGGTCCATGATGGTCAGGTACTGAGCCCCGGCCAACTGATCGAGCAGGTCATCGATGCGTGGCATTGGGTACGCATCGGCGACCGTGACCGCATTGAGCCCCCTGTAGTCCACGCAGAACCGAGTGGTTCGGTCCTTCTTAGGGACGAGGACTACAGGCGAGGCCCAAGCGCTGTTGGATGCCTGGATCACCCCCAGCTTCAGCATCTCGTCAATCTCCTGGCGCATGTGTTGCTGCACCTCCAGGGAGACCCGATATGCTGAACGCCGGATCGGGGGATGATCCCCAGTGTCCACGTGATGGACAGCCAAGTCAGTCCTTCCGGGCTGGTTGGTAAACAACCCCCGGAAGGGGAGTAGGGTGGCCCACAGCTGGGACCGTTGGTCCTCCAAGAGCTGGTGGCCAACCTCCACATCCTCAATGGATCCGCCTGCCCTAACCTGGGCTAGCATATCCAAGAGGGTTTCCGCTTCTCCCTCCTCGGGCAGGTTGCACACGGGGAGCGCACATGCCTCCCGCTCATGATGTGCCTTCATCATGTTCACATGGAAGGGCTTCCGCCTTCCACGGGCAGGGTCCAGGGTGACCAGGTACGTTACAGGGTTGAGCTGCTGGTACACGAGGTATGGGCCTTCCCAGGCTGCCTGAAGCTTGTCCTGTGGTACGGGGACCAGTACCCACACCTTTTGACCCACTTGGTAGGTCCTCTCACAAGCGTTCTGGTCGTACCAACGCTTCTGATCGGCCTGGGCTTGAGCCATATTGTCGTGTACCAGTTGCGTCAAGGCCTGCATTTTGTCCCGGAAGCGCATGACATACTCGATAACCGACACTCCAGGGGTGGCCAAATCCCCTTCCCAAGCCTCTTTCACCAGAGCCAGGGGGCCCCGCACACGTCGCCCGTACAGGAGCTCAAACGGTGAGAATCCTGTTGAGGCCTGTGGAACCTCCCGGTAAGCAAATAACAGGTGTGGGAGATACCGCTCCCAGTCACGCCCATGGGAGTCGACCAACATCTTAAGCATCTGCTTTAAGGTGCCATTGAACCGCTCGCACAGGCCATTAGTCTGTGGATGGTACGGGCTGGCCACCAGATGTCGCACCTGGACTTGCTTACAGAGGGCCTCCATCAGCTGGGACATGAATTGGGTCCCCCGGTCAGTGAGCATTTCCTGGGGAAAACCCACTCGGGAGAAAATCTCCAGCAATGCGGTGGCCACCTTGTCAGCCCGAATGGACGACAAGGCCACTGCTTCTGGGTACCGGGTGGCATAGTCCACTACCGTCAGTATGAAGCGTTTCCCGGAGCTGCTGGGGATGGCCAGCGGGCCGACCAGATCCACAGCCACCCTCCTGAAAGGCTCATCGATGATTGGCAGAGATACTAGTGGGGCTTTGGGGCGTGGCCCCGCCTTCCCCACTCTCTGACAGGTTTCACACGAACGGCAGTAGGCAGCCACATCGGCCCCCATTTTTGGCCAGTAGAAATGCTGGTTTAACCTGGCCTTGGTCTTAGCGATCCCTAGGTGTCCGGCCATCGGAATCTCATGTGCGATCCGCAACAACTCCGTCCGGAACGGATAGGGTACCACCAACTGTCGGTCCCTGGGCCACGCCTCCGTTGAACCCTGCTGGACCGTGACCCGGTACAGCCGTCCTTGGTCCCAGACCACTCGCTCCGGGTCCGAGTCCGAGGGAGGCTGTGCCGCCTGCTCCTTAAGAGCTTTCAGGCTGTCGTCAGCTTCTAACGCTGCCTGAAACCCCTGACTAGATGTGGCCAGAATCGACGAGACTGTCACATCTTCGGTCAGTACCCCGGGACCTGTGTCCTGGCCTCCACCTGACTCGGCTGCCACTTGGTCAGAAGGGGAAGAGCTATCGGACCTCCGGGAGGCCCCTTGGCTTCCAGCACTCCCACTGCGGGTGACAGCGGCCACAGCCGCTGCGACCGTGGGTCGTGCCTGCTCCTCCTCCGTTCCTGACCAAGTCGCCGGTTCAGGCAGACCTACCTGGCTTCCTGACACCCCGGTTGTGGGGGAACCATGCACCGAGATCTTACCTGGGAGCACTTCCGCTCCTGGACCGGCCCCAATCTCACCTGCCTGTTCCCCTCCTGCAGCAACAGAACCCCGCTGTGAAATCTCTGGGGACCCCACATTTGCTGTGGTAGCCCCCACCCCACACACTGGTCCTCCCCCTGCAGCACCCTGCTCTCTGCTTATCCCTGCAGAGGGCAACAGATCCCAGCTCACAGGCTGGTTACTTGTAGAGGCATTGTCACACCTTTCTCTGACCCCCTCCCCTCCTGTCACAGCTGCAGCTGCGTGTGTGTCTATGGTGTCTGTGCAAGCAGAAATATCAGAGTTCACTCCCTCCTCCCTTACATCATTCATAGATAACACATTAACATTGTCAGGAGTCATGTCAGTACTGGCTGAAGGTTCAGCCCTTGGGGGGGGCCCAAACTGGGAGGTTATCTGCCCCAAATCTGTCCCAAGTAGCACGTTTGCAGGGATCCGATCAGTTACCCCCACCTCCCTCACCCCTCGCCCTGCGCCCCAGTCCACATAAATGTCAGCAACAGGCAGCGCCGGGTCAGTGCCTCCAATCCCGGAGACAGCGAGGGTTTTTCCAGGGATCAAGTCTTGGGGGGACACCATCTCAGGCCGCACCAGAGTCACCTCCGAGGCGCTGTCTCGCAGTCCTATGGTCACAGACCGGCCGACGGTGACAGGTTGGAAGCTGTCCAGGGACCTACCACCACCCCCACCCACACAATACACCTTGGGCGGCCCTTGGGACGGGGACGGAGCCGGGGCCTTGGGACGCTGAGGGCACATGGCCTTGAAGTGTCCAGGTAGGTTGCACTGGTGGCACCGTCTTGGTTCCGCCACGGGCCTGGAGAGGGGAGTTGAGGGGGACACCCCCTGCAGTCTAGGGGCAGGTGGGGCAGTCGCAGAATTCATCTTACCCCCTCTCCAGGTGCTGCTGGTGGCCGCTCTCCTGGCCTCAGGGGCCCGGTTGTTGGTGTAGTCATCGGCAAGGGCAGCTGTAGCCGTGGACCCCTTTGGCTTCTGGTCTCGGATGAACTGGCGGAGATCCTCAGGGCAGTTCCACAAGAGTTGCTCCGTGATGAACAAGTCCAGGATCTCCGGTCCGGTGGAAAGCTGCAGGCCTTGGGTCCAGTGGTCGGCAGCTCGGGCAAGTGCCCGCCGGTGGTCAGCCCAGGAGTCCTTTGGTCCCTTCTGTAGGCTCCGGAACTTCTTGCGGTAGGACTCTGGAGTGAGGTTGTACTGTTGGATCAGGGCCCGCTTGATGGTGTCGTAGCCCTGATCTGCCTCAGCAGGCAAGTCCCCAAGGATATCCAGGGCCTTACCCCTTAAACGGGGGGTCAGGTATTTGGCCCACTGGTCCTTGTCCAGATGGTGCTGCAGGCAAGTCCGTTCAAAAGCAGTCAAGAAAGAGTCCAAGTCTCCATCCTTCTCCAGCACTGGGAAGTCCTCAACACGGACCTTTGGAAGTTTGGTGTCTCGAAGGTCACATGTGGCTGATGAGGGCCGGAGCTGAGCTAGCTGCAGCTGGTAGTCACGGTCTGCCTGTCGCTCTCGCTCTTCACGCGCTGCCTGCCGCTCTCGCTCCGCAGCCTCACGCTCTGCGTGCCGCTCCGCAGCCTCAGCGTCACGCGCTGCCTGCCGCTCTGCCCTGCGCTCTGCCAGGAGTTCCTTGTAGCCCTTCTGGTCTCCAGCCTGGAGAAGGGCCATAGCCATTTGAAGAAGGCTATCCGAGCCTCCCAGGCTCGGTGGAATGGCACGTGGTGATCTGCGGCACGCTGCAGAGCTAGGCGATTCACTGTCCCTTTCAGAGCGGAGGGCTGGCATCTGGCTCGTTGAGGAACCTTGGGTGAGCTCCTCCTCATCTTGTCCAGCAGTGCCAGGTTGCGCAATGTCCTCGGCAGAACGGTTTTCTGGCGTCGAGCTCCTGGAGGACTCGTGGGCAACCTCCTCATTGCTGTCCACAGCACCGTCCTCCCTCTCTTCGGCTCCTGCCTTAGCATTGGCCAGTTGCATAGCTCTGCTCCTGGTGCCATCAGCCATTCTTGCAGACTTTTGGTCACTGACACAGAACTGACACCTGATGCCTCCACACACCTTACAGTATCTGCACTCTGACACTCTAGTGTTGAGCTAGTCTGAAGACCCCAGCAGCCACAGCTGCTGCAGGCAGTCTTTAGTGTCTGGGAGTATGGGTCTCACACTCACACACACTATTATCTCGATCCCACCGCTATGCCACCAATATGTCACAAACCACCGGGGGGGTCACTCAGAAATCCCCCGCGCTGGCTACCAGTACGTCACAATCGGGGGGTAACAAGTGGGGGTCACCCCTCCTTTATACCTCCCGACCGACAGACAGAGCACGTGACGCGCTCTCTAGCGCCCCTCTTATAGTCAGGCCAATTATGGAATTGCCCGACAATAAGCAAGGAGGCCGCTATACTACTTATGCCGATTATTGAAGGGTCCCCGGTGAGAGTAAGGTATATATTCCCCCGACCTCCGCGGGCGGAATATATAAAATCTCCCCGAATCTCACTGGCCTCCCCACAATAATCCTTGGCACAATTCGCTGCCACCAACCGATTTACGGTAACTATTAGCCGAACACACAGACGTGGGATTCAAGATCGAGATAACAGAGCAGCCCAAGATTAATTATATAATTTAATCAGCCTAAAGCACACTAGAACTACAATATATACAATAGGGAATCTACAGAATATACATATGTCAGAGTACAGTTACAATCAAAGCATGGGTTACAAACAGGCATACACAGTTCCAGCAGTTACCTTGTTGCGTCTGGCCACAGGGGGGCGCTGTACCCAGGTTTCTAGGATCCTTCCCACAGATGTTTCCTACACGTGCCCCCAGCGAAAAGAACCCTGGAAAATGGCCGAAGTAGGGTTATCAACCTGGGCAGATCCAGGTCCCCTCCTACCTTAGTGACCTCACAGGGAGCACTGCTCCACCCCTGGCTTGAGTTATGGACAATCCACAACATGGAATATGGGCCATAACTTTGCCTGGGAGCGTCGTAGGCGGACGCCAATGCTCTCATTGTGACAGTTATGAATTTAGCTACAGAACGAGGGGACTCATGACCTGCCTGCCAGTTCCCCATTGGCTGATATCACGCCTGGGGCATTTCCCAATGTCCTGCTCCCATAAAAAGGGTGTGCCGGCATCGTCCGCATGCGGAGACACCATTTTTATGGTTGCCATATTTATCGGAAATATGGCTTGCGAGATATGAACCATTTTTTACTGGAGTCGTTCTGTCTGGCTATTTCCATAGCCTTGCTAACTAGCTAGCAGCCCCCACTACAGGGTCACGGCAGGGAGTCATCCTGTGTCCATTGTCCCCACACCACCTCATTTCCATATCACAGGACATGGCCATGGAATGGGTTGCTAAACCAGTTGTGTGAAGGAAAGGGGGGGTGACACCAGGAGAGGGCTTCCTGACATACTTGAATATCATGATTTATCGTCATATCTCCGGATTTACCTCACAAGAGGAATGAGGGGAGGTGCGGGATTCTCATGTGTATGGAGAGGAATGAGGGGAGGTGCGGGATCATATGTAAGGAGAGGAATGAGGGGAGGTGTGGGATCTTCATGTGTAAGGAGAGGAATGTGGGGAGGTGCGGGATCCTTATGTGTAAGGAGAGGAATGAGGGGAGGTGCGGGATCCTCATGTGTATGGAGAGGAATGAGGGGAGGTGCGGGATCCTCATGTGTAAGCAGAGGAATGAGGGGAGGTGCGGAATCCTCATGTGTAAGGAGAGGAATGAGGGGAGGTGCGGGATCCTCATGTGTAAGGAGAGGAATGAGGGGAGGTGTAGGATCCTCATGTGTAAGGAGAGGAATGAGGGGAGGTGTAGGGTCCTCATGTGTAAGGAGAGGAATGAGGGGAGGTGTAGGATCCTCATGTGTAAGGAGAGGAATGAGGGGAGGTGTAGGGTCCTCATGTGTATGGAGAGGAATGAGGGGAGGTGTAGGGTCCTCATGTGTAAGGAGAGGAATGAGGGGAGGTGTAGGGTCCTCATGTGTATGGAGAGGAATGAGGGGAGGTGCGGGATCCTCATGTGTAAGCAGAGGAATGAGGGGAGGTGCGGGATCCTCGTGTAAGGAGAGGAATGAGGGGAGGTGCAGGACCCTTATGTGTAAGGAGAGGAATGAGGGGAGGTGCGGGATCCTCATGTGTAAGGAGAGGAATGAGGGGAGGTGCAGGACCCTTATGTGTAAGGAGAGGAATGAGGGGAGGTGCGAGATCTTCATGTTTAAGGAGAGGAATGCGGGGAGGTGCGGGATCCTCATGTGTAAGGAGAGGAATGAGGGGAAGTGTAGGGTCCTCATGTGTATGGAGAGGAATGAGGGGAGGTGCGGGATCCTCATGTGTAAGCAGAGGAATGAGGGGAGGTGTGGGATCCTCATGTGTAAGGAGAGGAATGAGGGGAGGTGTAGGGTCCTCATGTGTAAGGAGAGGAATGAGGGGAGGTGCGGGATCCTCATGTGTAAGGAGAGGAATGAGGGGAGGTGCGGGATCCTCATGTATAAGGAGGGGAATGAGGGATGTGCGGGATCCTCATGTGTAAGGAGAGGAATGAGGGGAGGTGCGGGATCCTCATGTGTAAGGAGAGGAATGAGGGGAGGTGTAGGATCCTCATGTGTAAGGAGAGGAATGAGGGGAGGTGTAGGGTCCTCATGTGTATGGAGAGGAATGAGGGGAGGTGTGGGATCCTCATATGTAAGGAGAGGAATGAGGGGAGGTGTAGGGTCCTCATGTGTAAGGAGAGGAATGAGGGGAGGTGTAGGGTCCTCATGTGTAAGGAGAGGAATGAGGGGAGGTGCTGGATCCTCATGTGTAAGGAGAGGAATGAGGGGAGGTGCAGGATCCTCATGTGTAAGGAGAGGAATGAGGGGATGTGCGGGATCCTCATGTGTAAGGAGAGGAATGAGGGGAGGTGCGGGATCCTCATGTGTAAGGAGAGGAATGAGGGGAGGTGCAGGATCCTCATGTGTAAGGAGAGGAATGAGGGGAGGTGCGGGATCCTCATGTGTAAGGAGAGGAATGAGGGGATGTGCGGGATCCTCATGTGTAAGGAGAGGAATGAGGGGAGGTGCGGGATCCTCATGTGTAAGGAGAGGAATGAGGGGAGGTGCGGGATCCTCATGTGTAAGGAGAGGAATGAGGGGAGGTGCGGGATCCTCATGTGTAAGGAGAGGAATGAGGGGAGGTGCGGGATCCTCATGTGGAAGGAGAGGAATGAGGGGAGGTGCGGGATCCTCATGTGTAAGGAGAGGATTGAGGGGAGGTGCGGGATCCTCATGTGTAAGGAGAGGAATGAGGGGAGGTGCGGGATCCTCATGTGTAAGGAGAGGAATGAGGGGAGGTGCGGGATCCTCATGTGTAAGGAGAGGAATGGGGGAGGTGCGGGATCCTCATGTGTAAGGAGAGGAATGAGGGGAGGTGCAGGACCCTTATGTGTAAGGAGAGGAATGAGGGGAGGTGCAGGACCCTTATGTGTAAGGAGAGGAATGAGGGGAGGTGCAGGACCCTTATGTGTAAGGAGAGGAATGAGGGGAGGTGCGGGATCCTCATGTGTAAGGAGAGGAATGAGGGGAGGTGCGGGATCCTCATGTGTAAGGAGAGGAATGAGGGGAGGTGTGGGATCCTCATGTGTAAGGAGAGGACTGAGGGGAGGTGCGGGATCCTCATGTGTAAGGAGAGGAATGAGGGGAGGTGTGGGATCCTCATGTGTAAGGAGAGGACTGAGGGGAGGTGCAGGACCCTTATGTGTAAGGAGAGGAATGAGGGGAGGTGCGGGATTCTCATGTGTATGGAGAGGAATGAGGGGAGGTGCGGGATCCTCATGTGTATGGAGAGGAATGAGGGGAGGTGCGGGATCCTCATGTGTATGGAGAGGAATGAGGGGAGGTGCGGGATTCTCATGTGTATGGAGAGGAATGAGGGGAGGTGCGGGATCATATGTAAGGAGAGGAATGAGGGGAGGTGTGGGATCTTCATGTGTAAGGAGAGGAATGTGGGGAGGTGCGGGATCCTTATGTGTAAGGAGAGGAATGAGGGGAGGTGCGGGATCCTCATGTGTATGGAGAGGAATGAGGGGAGGTGCGGGATCCTCTTGTGTAAGCAGAGGAATGAGGGGAGGTGCGGAATCCTCATGTGTAAGGAGAGGAATGAGGGGAGGTGCGGGATCCTCATGTGTAAGGAGAGGAATGAGGGGAGGTGTAGGATCCTCATGTGTATGGAGAGGAATGAGGGGAGGTGCGGGATCCTCATGTGTATGGAGAGGAATGAGGGGAGGTGCGGGATCCTCATGTGTAAGGAGAGGAATGAGGGGAGGTGCGGGATCCTCATGTGTAAGGAGAGGAATGAGGGGAGGTGCGGGATCCTCATGTGTAAGGAGAGGAATGAGGGGAGGTGCGGGATCCTCATGTGTAAGGAGAGGAATGAGGGGAGGTGCGGGATCCTCATGTGTAAGGAGAGGAATGGGGGAGGTGCGGGATCCTCATGTGTAAGGAGAGGAATGAGGGGAGGTGCAGGACCCTTATGTGTAAGGAGAGGAATGAGGGGAGGTGCAGGACCCTTATGTGTAAGGAGAGGAATGAGGGGAGGTGCAGGACCCTTATGTGTAAGGAGAGGAATGAGGGGAGGTGCAGGACCCTTATGTGTAAGGAGAGGAATGAGGGGAGGTGCGGGATCCTCATGTGTAAGGAGAGGAATGAGGGGAGGTGCGGGATCCTCATGTGTAAGGAGAGGAATGAGGGGAGGTGTGGGATCCTCATGTGTAAGGAGAGGACTGAGGGGAGGTGCAGGACCCTTATGTGTAAGGAGAGGAATGAGGGGAGGTGCAGGACCCTTATGTGTAAGGAGAGGAAAGAGGGGAGGTGTAGGGTCCTCATGTGTATGGAGAGGAATGAGGGGAGGTGTGGGATCCTCATATGTAAGGAGAGGAATGAGGGGAGGTGTAGGGTCCTCATGTGTAAGGAGAGGAATGAGGGGAGGTGTAGGGTCCTTATGTGTAAGGAGAGGAATGAGGGGAGGTGCGGGATCCTCATGTGTAAGGAGAGGAATGAGGGGAGGTGCGGGATCCTCATGTGTAAGGAGAGGAATGAGGGGATGTGCGGGATCCTCATGTGTAAGGAGAGGAATGAGGGGAGGTGCGGGATCCTCATGTGTAAGGAGAGGAATGAGGGGAGGTGCGGGATCCTCATGTGTAAGGAGAGGAATGAGGGGAGGTGCGGGATCCTCATGTGTAAGGAGAGGAATGAGGGGAGGTGCGGGATCCTCATGTGTAAGGAGAGGAATGAGGGGAGGTGCAGGATCCTCATGTGTAAGGAGAGGAATGAGGGGAGGTGTAGGATCCTCATGTGTAAGGAGAGGAATGAGGGGAGGTGTAGGGTCCTCATGTGTATGGAGAGGAATGAGGGGAGGTGTGGGATCCTCATATGTAAGGAGAGGAATGAGGGGAGGTGTAGGGTCCTCATGTGTAAGGAGAGGAATGAGGGGATGTGCGGGATCCTCATGTGTAAGGAGAGGAATGAGGGGAGGTGCGGGATCCTCATGTGTAAGGAGAGGAATGAGGGGAGGTGCAGGATCCTCATGTGTAAGGAGAGGAATGAGGGGAGGTGCGGGATCCTCATGTGTAAGGAGAGGAATGAGGGGATGTGCGGGATCCTCATGTGTAAGGAGAGGAATGAGGGGAGGTGCGGGATCCTCATGTGTAAGGAGAGGAATGAGGGGAGGTGCGGGATCCTCATGTGTAAGGAGAGGAATGAGGGGAGGTGCGGGATCCTCATGTGTAAGGAGAGGAATGAGGGGAGGTGCGGGATCCTCATGTGTAAGGAGAGGAATGAGGGGAGGTGCGGGATCCTCATGTGTAAGGAGAGGAATGAGGGGAGGTGCGGGATCCTCATGTGTAAGGAGAGGAATGAGGGGAGGTGTAGGATCCTCATGTGTAAGGAGAGGAATGAGGGGAGGTGTAGGGTCCTCATGTGTATGGAGAGGAATGAGGGGAGGTGTAGGATCCTCATGTGTAAGGAGAGGAATGAGGGGAGGTGTAGGGTCCTCATGTGTATGGAGAGGAATGAGGGGAGGTGTGGGATCCTCATATGTAAGGAGAGGAATGAGGGGAGGTGTAGGGTCCTCATGTGTATGGAGAGGAATGAGGGGAGGTGTAGGGTCCTCATGTGTAAGGAGAGGAATGAGGGGAGGTGCGGGATCCTCATGTGTAAGGAGAGGAATGAGGGGAGGTGCAGGATCCTCATGTGTAAGGAGAGGAATGAGGGGATGTGCGGGATCCTCATGTGTAAGGAGAGGAATGAGGGGAGGTGCGGGATCCTCATGTGTAAGGAGAGGAATGAGGGGAGGTGCGGGATCCTCATGTGTAAGGAGAGGAATGAGGGGAGGTGCGGGATCCTCATGTGTAAGGAGAGGAATGAGGGGAGGTGCGGGATCCTCATGTGTAAGGAGAGGAATGAGGGGAGGTGTGGGATCCTCATGTGTAAGGTGAGGAATGAGGGGAGGTGCAGGATCCTCATGTGTAAGGAGAGGAATGAGGGTAGGTGCAGGACCCTTATGTGTAAGGAGAGGAATGAGGGGAGGTGCGGGATCATATGTAAGGAGAGGAATGAGGGGAGGTGTGGGATCTTCATGTGTAAGGAGAGGAATGTGGGGAGGTGCGGGATCCTTATGTGTAAGGAGAGGAATGAGGGGAGGTGCGGGATCCTCATGTGTATGGAGAGGAATGAGGGGAGGTGCGGGATCCTCTTGTGTAAGCAGAGGAATGAGGGGAGGTGCGGAATCCTCATGTGTAAGGAGAGGAATGAGGGGAGGTGCGGGATCCTCATGTGTAAGGAGAGGAATGAGGGGAGGTGTTGGATCCTCATGTGTATGGAGAGGAATGAGGGGAGGTGTAGGATCCTCATGTGTATGGAGAGGAATGAGGGGAGGTGCGGGATCCTCATGTGTATGGAGAGGAATGAGGGGAGGTGCGGGATCCTCATGTGTAAGGAGAGGAATGAGGGGAGGTGCGGGATCCTCATGTGTAAGGAGAGGAATGAGGGGAGGTGCGGGATCCTCATGTGTAAGGAGAGGAATGAGGGGAGGTGCGGGATCCTCATGTGTAAGGAGAGGAATGAGGGGAGGTGCGGGATCCTCATGTGTAAGGAGAGGAATGGGGGAGGTGCGGGATCCTCATGTGTAAGGAGAGGAATGAGGGGAGGTGCAGGACCCTTATGTGTAAGGAGAGGAATGAGGGGAGGTGCAGGACCCTTATGTGTAAGGAGAGGAATGAGGGGAGGTGCAGGACCCTTATGTGTAAGGAGAGGAATGAGGGGAGGTGCGGGATCCTCATGTGTAAGGAGAGGAATGAGGGGAGGTGCGGGATCCTCATGTGTAAGGAGAGGAATGAGGGGAGGTGTGGGATCCTCATGTGTAAGGAGAGGACTGAGGGGAGGTGCAGGACCCTTATGTGTAAGGAGAGGAATGAGGGGAGGTGCAGGACCCTTATGTGTAAGGAGAGGAATGAGGGGAGGTGTAGGGTCCTCATGTGTATGGAGAGGAATGAGGGGAGGTGTGGGATCCTCATATGTAAGGAGAGGAATGAGGGGAGGTGTAGGGTCCTCATGTGTAAGGAGAGGAATGAGGGGAGGTGTAGGGTCCTCATGTGTAAGGAGAGGAATGAGGGGAGGTGCGGGATCCTCATGTGTAAGGAGAGGAATGAGGGGAGGTGCGGGATCCTCATGTGTAAGGAGAGGAATGAGGGGATGTGCGGGATCCTCATGTGTAAGGAGAGGAATGAGGGGAGGTGCGGGATCCTCATGTGTAAGGAGAGGAATGAGGGGAGGTGCGGGATCCTCATGTGTAAGGAGAGGAATGAGGGGAGGTGCGGGATCCTCATGTGTAAGGAGAGGAATGAGGGGAGGTGCGGGATCCTCATGTGTAAGGAGAGGAATGAGGGGAGGTGCAGGATCCTCATGTGTAAGGAGAGGAATGAGGGGAGGTGTAGGATCCTCATGTGTAAGGAGAGGAATGAGGGGAGGTGTAGGGTCCTCATGTGTATGGAGAGGAATGAGGGGAGGTGTGGGATCCTCATATGTAAGGAGAGGAATGAGGGGAGGTGTAGGGTCCTCATGTGTAAGGAGAGGAATGAGGGGATGTGCGGGATCCTCATGTGTAAGGAGAGGAATGAGGGGAGGTGCGGGATCCTCATGTGTAAGGAGAGGAATGAGGGGAGGTGCAGGATCCTCATGTGTAAGGAGAGGAATGAGGGGAGGTGCGGGATCCTCATGTGTAAGGAGAGGAATGAGGGGATGTGCGGGATCCTCATGTGTAAGGAGAGGAATGAGGGGAGGTGCGGGATCCTCATGTGTAAGGAGAGGAATGAGGGGAGGTGCGGGATCCTCATGTGTAAGGAGAGGAATGAGGGGAGGTGCGGGATCCTCATGTGTAAGGAGAGGAATGAGGGGAGGTGCGGGATCCTCATGTGTAAGGAGAGGAATGAGGGGAGGTGCGGGATCCTCATGTGTAAGGAGAGGAATGAGGGGAGGTGCGGGATCCTCATGTGTAAGGAGAGGAATGAGGGGAGGTGTAGGATCCTCATGTGTAAGGAGAGGAATGAGGGGAGGTGTAGGGTCCTCATGTGTATGGAGAGGAATGAGGGGAGGTGTAGGATCCTCATGTGTAAGGAGAGGAATGAGGGGAGGTGTAGGGTCCTCATGTGTATGGAGAGGAATGAGGGGAGGTGTGGGATCCTCATATGTAAGGAGAGGAATGAGGGGAGGTGTAGGGCCCTCATGTGTATGGAGAGGAATGAGGGGAGGTGTAGGGTCCTCATGTGTAAGGAGAGGAATGAGGGGAGGTGCGGGATCCTCATGTGTAAGGAGAGGAATGAGGGGAGGTGCAGGATCCTCATGTGTAAGGAGAGGAATGAGGGGATGTGCGGGATCCTCATGTGTAAGGAGAGGAATGAGGGGAGGTGCAGGATCCTCATGTGTAAGGAGAGGAATGAGGGGATGTGCGGGATCCTCATGTGTAAGGAGAGGAATGAGGGGAGGTGCGGGATCCTCATGTGTAAGGAGAGGAATGAGGGGAGGTGCGGGATCCTCATGTGTAAGGAGAGGAATGAGGGGAGGTGCGGGATCCTCATGTGTAAGGAGAGGAATGAGGGGAGGTGCGGGATCCTCATGTGTAAGGAGAGGAATGAGGGGAGGTGTGGGATCCTCATGTGTAAGGTGAGAAATGAGGGGAGGTGCAGGATCCTCATGTGTAAGGAGAGGAATGAGGGGAGGTGCGGGATCCTCATGTGTAAGGAGAGGAATGAGGGGAGGTGCAGGACCCTTATGTGTAAGGAGAGGAATGGGGGAGGTGCGGGATCCTCATGTGTAAGGAGAGGAATGAGGGGAGGTGCAGGACCCTTATGTGTAAGGAGAGGAATGAGGGGAGGTGCAGGACCCTTATGTGTAAGGAGAGGAATGAGGGGAGGTGCAGGACCCTTATGTGTAAGGAGAGGAATGAGGGGAGGTGCGGGATCCTCATGTGTAAGGAGAGGAATGAGGGGAGGTGCGGGATCCTCATGTGTAAGGAGAGGAATGAGGGGAGGTGCAGGACCCTTATGTGTAAGGAGAGGAATGAGGGGAGGTGCAGGACCCTTATGTGTAAGGAGGGGAATGAGGGGAGGTGCAGGACCCTTATGTGTAAGGAGAGGAATGAGGGGAGGTGCGGGATCCTCATGTGTAAGGAGAGGAATGAGGGGAGGTGCGGGATCCTCATGTGTAAGGAGAGGAATGAGGGGAGGTGTGGGATCCTCATGTGTAAGGAGAGGAATGAGGGGAGGTGCGGGATCCTCATGTGTAAGGAGAGGAATGAGGGGAGGTGTGGGATCCTCATGTGTAAGGAGAGGAATGAGGGGAGGTGCAGGATCCTCATGTGTAAGGAGAGGAATGAGGGGAGGTGCGGGATCCTCATGTGTAAGGAGAGGAATGAGGGGAGGTGCGGGATCCTCATGTGTAAGGAGAGGAATGAGGGGAGGTGCGGGATCCTCATGTGTAAGGAGAGGAATGAGGGGAGGTGCGGGATCCTCATGTGTAAGGAGAGGAATGGGGGAGGTGCGGGATCCTCATGTGTAAGGAGAGGAATGAGGGGAGGTGCAGGACCCTTATGTGTAAGGAGAGGAATGAGGGGAGGTGCAGGACCCTTATGTGTAAGGAGAGGAATGAGGGGAGGTGCAGGACCCTTATGTGTAAGGAGAGGAATGAGGGGAGGTGCGGGATCCTCATGTGTAAGGAGAGGAATGAGGGGAGGTGCGGGATCCTCATGTGTAAGGAGAGGAATGAGGGGAGGTGTGGGATCCTCATGTGTAAGGAGAGGACTGAGGGGAGGTGCAGGACCCTTATGTGTAAGGAGAGGAATGAGGGGAGGTGCAGGACCCTTATGTGTAAGGAGAGGAATGAGGGGAGGTGTAGGGTCCTCATGTGTATGGAGAGGAATGAGGGGAGGTGTGGGATCCTCATATGTAAGGAGAGGAATGAGGGGAGGTGTAGGGTCCTCATGTGTAAGGAGAGGAATGAGGGGAGGTGTAGGGTCCTCATGTGTAAGGAGAGGAATGAGGGGAGGTGCGGGATCCTCATGTGTAAGGAGAGGAATGAGGGGAGGTGCGGGATCCTCATGTGTAAGGAGAGGAATGAGGGGATGTGCGGGATCCTCATGTGTAAGGAGAGGAATGAGGGGAGGTGCGGGATCCTCATGTGTAAGGAGAGGAATGAGGGGAGGTGCGGGATCCTCATGTGTAAGGAGAGGAATGAGGGGAGGTGCGGGATCCTCATGTGTAAGGAGAGGAATGAGGGGAGGTGCGGGATCCTCATGTGTAAGGAGAGGAATGAGGGGAGGTGCAGGATCCTCATGTGTAAGGAGAGGAATGAGGGGAGGTGTAGGATCCTCATGTGTAAGGAGAGGAATGAGGGGAGGTGTAGGGTCCTCATGTGTATGGAGAGGAATGAGGGGAGGTGTGGGATCCTCATATGTAAGGAGAGGAATGAGGGGAGGTGTAGGGTCCTCATGTGTAAGGAGAGGAATGAGGGGATGTGCGGGATCCTCATGTGTAAGGAGAGGAATGAGGGGAGGTGCGGGATCCTCATGTGTAAGGAGAGGAATGAGGGGAGGTGCAGGATCCTCATGTGTAAGGAGAGGAATGAGGGGAGGTGCGGGATCCTCATGTGTAAGGAGAGGAATGAGGGGATGTGCGGGATCCTCATGTGTAAGGAGAGGAATGAGGGGAGGTGCGGGATCCTCATGTGTAAGGAGAGGAATGAGGGGAGGTGCGGGATCCTCATGTGTAAGGAGAGGAATGAGGGGAGGTGCGGGATCCTCATGTGTAAGGAGAGGAATGAGGGGAGGTGCGGGATCCTCATGTGTAAGGAGAGGAATGAGGGGAGGTGCGGGATCCTCATGTGTAAGGAGAGGAATGAGGGGAGGTGCGGGATCCTCATGTGTAAGGAGAGGAATGAGGGGAGGTGTAGGATCCTCATGTGTAAGGAGAGGAATGAGGGGAGGTGTAGGGTCCTCATGTGTATGGAGAGGAATGAGGGGAGGTGTAGGATCCTCATGTGTAAGGAGAGGAATGAGGGGAGGTGTAGGGTCCTCATGTGTATGGAGAGGAATGAGGGGAGGTGTGGGATCCTCATATGTAAGGAGAGGAATGAGGGGAGGTGTAGGGTCCTCATGTGTATGGAGAGGAATGAGGGGAGGTGTAGGGTCCTCATGTGTAAGGAGAGGAATGAGGGGAGGTGCGGGATCCTCATGTGTAAGGAGAGGAATGAGGGGAGGTGCAGGATCCTCATGTGTAAGGAGAGGAATGAGGGGATGTGCGGGATCCTCATGTGTAAGGAGAGGAATGAGGGGAGGTGCAGGATCCTCATGTGTAAGGAGAGGAATGAGGGGATGTGCGGGATCCTCATGTGTAAGGAGAGGAATGAGGGGAGGTGCGGGATCCTCATGTGTAAGGAGAGGAATGAGGGGAGGTGCGGGATCCTCATGTGTAAGGAGAGGAATGAGGGGAGGTGCGGGATCCTCATGTGTAAGGAGAGGAATGAGGGGAGGTGCGGGATCCTCATGTGTAAGGAGAGGAATGAGGGGAGGTGTGGGATCCTCATGTGTAAGGTGAGAAATGAGGGGAGGTGCAGGATCCTCATGTGTAAGGAGAGGAATGAGGGGAGGTGCAGGACCCTTATGTGTAAGGAGAGGAATGAGGGGAGGTGCAGGACCCTTATGTGTAAGGAGGGGAATGAGGGGAGGTGCAGGACCCTTATGTGTAAGGAGAGGAATGAGGGGAGGTGCGGGATCCTCATGTGTAAGGAGAGGAATGAGGGGAGGTGCGGGATCCTCATGTGTAAGGAGAGGAATGAGGGGAGGTGTGGGATCCTCATGTGTAAGGAGAGGAATGAGGGGAGGTGCGGGATCCTCATGTGTAAGGAGAGGAATGAGGGGAGGTGTGGGATCCTCATGTGTAAGGAGAGGAATGAGGGGAGGTGCAGGATCCTCATGTGTAAGGAGAGGAATGAGGGGAGGTGCGGGATCCTCATATGTAAGGAGAGGAATGAGGGGAGGTGCGGGATCCTCATGTGTAAGGAGAGGAATGAGGGGAGGTGTGGGATCCTCATGTGTAAGGAGAGGACTGAGGGGAGGTGCAGGATCCTCATGTGTAAGGAGAGGAATGAGGGGAGGTGCGGGATCCTCATGTGTAAGGAGAGGACTGAGGGGAGGTGCAGGACCCTTATGTGTAAGGAGAGGAATGAGGGGAGGTGCGGGATCCTCATGTGTAAGGAGAGGAATGAGGGGAGGTGCGGGATCCTCATGTGTAAGGAGAGGAATGAGGGGAGGTGCGGGATCCTCATATGTAAGGAGAGGAATGAGGGGAGGTGCGGGATCCTCATGTGTAAGGAGAGGAATGAGGGGAGGTGTGGGATCCTCATGTGTAAGGAGAGGACTGAGGGGAGGTGCAGGATCCTCATGTGTAAGGAGAGGAATGAGGGGAGGTGCGGGATCCTCATGTGTAAGGAGAGGACTGAGGGGAGGTGCAGGACCCTTATGTGTAAGGAGAGGAATGAGGGGAGGTGCGGGATCCTCATGTGTAAGGAGAGGAATGAGGGGAGGTGCAGGACCCTTATGTGTAAGGAGAGGAATGAGGGGAGGTGCAGGACCCTTATGTGTAAGGAGAGGAATGAGGGGAGGTGCGGGATCCTCATGTGTAAGGAGAGGAATGAGGGGAGGTGCGGGATCCTCATGTGTAAGGAGAGGAATGAGGGGAGGTGCGGGATCCTCATGTGTAAGGAGAGGAATGAGGGGAGGTGCGGGATCCTCATGTGTAAGGAGAGGAATGAGGGGAGGTGCGGGATCCTCATGTGTAAGGAGAGGAATGAGGGGAGGTGCGGGATCCTCATGTGTAAGGAGAGGAATGAGGGGAGGTGCGGGATCCTCATGTGTAAGGAGAGGAATGAGGGGAGGTGCGGGATCCTCATGTGTAAGGAGAGGAATGAGGGGAGGTGCGGGATCCTCATGTGTAAGGAGAGGAATGAGGGGAGGTGCAGGATCCTCATGTGTAAGGAGAGGAATGAGGGGAGGTGCAGGATCCTCACGTGTATGGAGAGGAATGAGGGGAGGTGCGGGATCCTCATGTGTAAGGAGAGGAATGAGGGGAGGTGCAGGACCCTTATGTGTAAGGAGAGGAATGAGGGGAGGTGTGGGATCCTTATGTGTAAGGAGAGGAATGAGGGGAGGTGCAGGACCCTTATGTGTAAGGAGAGGAATGAGGGGAGGTGCGGGATCCTCATGTGTAAGGAGAGGAATGAGGGGAGGTGCGGGATCCTCATGTGTAAGGAGAGGAATGAGGGGAGGTGCGGGATCCTCATGTGTAAGGAGAGGAATGAGGGGAGGTGCGGGATCCTCATGTGTAAGGAGAGGAATGAGGGGAGGTGCAGGACCCTTATGTGTAAGGAGAGGAATGAGGGGAGGTGCAGGACCCTTATGTGTAAGGAGAGGAATGAGGGGAGGTGCAGGACCCTTATGTGTAAGGAGAGGAATGAGGGGAGGTGCAGGACCCTTATGTGTAAGGAGAGGAATGAGGGGAGGTGCAGGACCCTTATGTGTAAGGAGAGGAATGAGGGGAGGTGCGGGATCCTCATGTGTAAGGAGAGGAATGAGGGGAGGTGCAGGATCCTCATGTGTAAGGAGAGGAATGAGGGGAGGTGCAGGATCCTCACGTGTATGGAGAGGAATGAGGGGAGGTGCAGGACCCTTATGTGTAAGGAGAGGAATGAGGGGAGGTGTGGGATCCTTATGTGTAAGGAGAGGAATGAGGGGAGGTGCAGGACCCTTATGTGTAAGGAGAGGACTGAGGGGAGGTGTGGGATCCTCATGTGTAAGGAGAGGACTGAGGGGAGGTGCAGGACCCTTATGTGTAAGGAGAGGAATGAGGGGAGGTGCAGGACCCTTATGTGTAAGGAGAGGAATGAGGGGAGGTGCAGGACCCTTATGTGTAAGGAGAGGAATGAGGGGAGGTGTGGGAACCAGACTGGGAGGGAAGGAATGAGGGGCAGAGGCAGGTACCAAATGTGTACGAGGCTGGGAGGAATGAGGGGAGGTGTGTACAGGGTGGAATGTGATCCAGGTGCAGGAAGCAGATGTAGATGGGCTGGAGAGGGATAGGAGCTTCCCCTTCAATATCATAGGATGACTTTAAAGGTGAGAATTTGGCAATAACCTCTTCACTGCTGACCAATCCCAAGCACTGGGCCCCTCCGCGGTGTGCATGGGGGGGGGGGGCTATAAAATGCTTTTCACATATCCTGTTTGCAGATAAATGTATTTAGTGGGAAATGTATAGAAAGTTACATTCTGGCCTAAGTTGGTTATTACTTATTTACAGAAGAGTTGATCAGTGTATGATCACTGCTACCTTCCAATCTTTCCTGATTTTCATTTTTTTTGCCCTGGCTGCAATAATGTAACCAGAAAGAATTCATATCTTCCGCACCATTGATTGTAGATTTGTTTTCTGGATCTTAGAAAGCGAACCAAATTATAATGGAAATAATAATCAAAGGAACAACATGGTGCTCAAGGACAGGGATGCAGGTGACGGTCAGGGCGGGGTGAAAGCAGTGATGCAGGTGACGGTCAGGGCAGCTGGAGAGCAGGGATCTGAGTAAAGGTCAGGGCGGGGTGAGAGCAGTGATGCAGGTGACGGTCAGAACAGGGTGAGAGCAGGGATGCAGGTGACGGTCAGGGCAGGGTGAGAGCAGGGATGCAGGTGATGGTCAGGGCAGGGTGAGAGCAGTGATGCAGGTGATGGTCAGGGCAGGGTGAGAGCAGTGATGCAGGTGATGGTCAGGGCAGGGTGAGAGCAGTGATGCAGGTGACGGTCAGGGCGGGGTGAGAGCAGTGATGCAGGTGATGGTCAGGGCAGGGTGAGAGCAGTGATGCAGGTGATGGTCAGGGCAGGGTGAGAGCAGGGATGCAGGTGACGGCAGGGCGGGGTGAGAGCAGTGATGCAGGTGACGGTCAGGGCGGGGTGAGAGCAGTGATGCAGGTGACGGTCAGGGCAGGGTGAGAGCAGTGATGCAGGTGAGGGTCAGGGAGGGGTGAGAGCAGGGATGCAGGTGATGGTCAGGGCAGGGTGAGAGCAGTGATGCAGGTGATGGTCAGGGCAGGGTGAGAGCAGGGATGCAGGTGACGGTCAGGGCAGGGTGAGAGCAGGGATGCAGGTGATGGTCAGGAAGGGGTGAGAGCAGTGATGCAGGTGACGGTCAGGGCAGGGTGAGAGCAGTGATGCAGGTGACGGTCAGGGCAGGGTGAGAGCAGTGATGCAGGTGACTGTCAGGGCAGGGTGAGAGCAATGATGCAGGTGACGGTCAGGGCAGGGTGAGAGAAGGGATGCAGGTGACGTCAGGGCGGGGTGAGAGCAGTGATGCAGGTGACGGTCAGGGCGGGGTGAGAGCAGGGATGCAGGTGACGGTCAGGGCGGGGTGAGAGCAGTGATGCAGGTGATGGTCAGGGCAGGGTGAGAGCAGTGATGCAGGTGATGGTCAGGGCGGGGTGAGAGCAGGGATGCAGGTGATGGTCAGGGCAGGGTGAGAGCAGTGATGCAGGTGACGGTCAGGGCAGGGTGAGAGCAGGGATGCAGGTGACGGTCAGGGCGAGGTGAGAGCAGTGATGCAGGTGACGGTCAGGGCTAGGTGAGAGCAGTGATGCAGGTGACGGTCAGGGCAGGGTGAGAGCAGGGATGCAGGTGACTGTCAGGGCGGGGTGAGAGCAGGGATGCAGGTGAAGGTCAGGGCGGGGTGAGAGCAGGGATGCAGGTGACGGTCGGGGAGGGGTGAGAGCAGTGATGCAGGTGACGGTCAGGGCGGGGTGAGAGCAGTGATGCAGGTGACGGTCAGGGAGGGGTGAGAGCAGGGATGCAGGTGACGGTCAGGGAGGGGTGAGAGCAGTGATGCAGGTGACGGTCAGGGAGGGGTGAGAGCAGTGATGCAGGTGACGGTCAGGGCGGGGTGAGAGCAGTGATGCAGGTGACGGTCAGGGCGGGGTGAGAGCAGTGATGCAGGTGACGGTCAGGGCGGGGTGAGAGCAGTGATGCAGGTGACGGTCAGGGCGGGGTGAGAGCAGGGATGCAGGTGACGGTCAGGGAGGGGTGAGAGCAGTGATGCAGGTGACGGTCAGGGAGGGGTGAGAGCAGTGATGCAGGTGACGGTCAGGGCGGGGTGAGAGCAGTGATGCAGGTGACGGTCAGGGCGGGGTGAGAGCAGTGATGCAGGTGACGGTCAGGGCGGGGTGAGAGCAGTGATGCAGGTGACGGTCAGGGCGGGGTGAGAGCAGTGATGCAGGTGACGGTCAGGGCGGGGTGAGAGCAGGGATGCAGGTGACGGCAGGGCGGGGTGAGAGCAGGGATGCAGGTGACGGTCAGGGCGAGGTGAGAGCAGTGATCCAGGTGACGGTCAGGGCGGGGTGAGAGCAGTGATGCAGGTGACGGTCAGGGCGGGGTGAGAGCAGTGATGCAGGTGACGGTCAGGGCGGGGTGAGAGCAGTGATGCAGGTGACGGTCAGGGAGGGGTGAGAGCAGTGATGCAGGTGACGGTCAGGGAGGGGTGAGAGCAGTGATGCAGGTGACGGTCAGGGCGGGGTGAGAGCAGTGATGTAGGTGACGGTCAGGGCGGGGTGAGAGCAGTGATGCAGGTGACGGTCAGGGCGAGGTGAGAGCAATGATGCAGGTGACGGTCAGGGCGGGGTGAGAGCAGTGATGCAGGTGACGGTCAGGGCGGGGTGAAAGCAGTGATGCAGGTGACGGTCAGGGCGGGGTGAGAGATACAGGTGAAGGTCAGGGCGGGGTGAGAGCAGTGATGCAGGTGACGGTCAGGGCGGGGTGAGAGCAGTGATGCAGGTGACGGTCAGGGCGGGGTGAGAGCAGTGATACAGGTGAAGGTCAGGGCGGGGTGAGAGCAGTGATGCAGGTGACGGTCAGTGAGGGGTGAGAGCAGGGATGCAGGTGACGGTCAGGGAGGGGTGAGAGCAGTGATGCAGGTGACGGTCAGGGCAGGGTGAGAGCAGTGATGCAGGTGACGGTCAGGGCGAGGTGAAAGCAGTGATGCAGGTGACGGTCAGGGCGGGGTGAGAGCAGTGATGCAGGTGACGGTCAGGGCGGGGTGAGAGCAGTGATACAGGTGAAGGTCAGGGCGGGGTGAGAGCAGTGATGCAGGTGACGGTCAGGGAGGGGTGAGAGCAGGGATGCAGGTGACGGTCAGGGAGGGGTGAGAGCAGGGATGCAGGTGACGGTCAGGGCGGGGTGAGAGCAGGGATGCAGGTGATGGTCAGGGCAGGGTGAGAGCACTGATGCAGGCGACGGTCAGGGCGGAGTGAGAGCAGTGATGCAGGCGACGGTCAGGGCGGGGTGAGAGCAGTGATGCAGGTGACTGTCAGGGCGGGGTGAGAGCAGGGATGCAGGTGAAGGTCAGGGCGGGGTGAGAGCAGGGATGCAGGTGACGGTCGGGGAGGGGTGAGAGCAGTGATGCAGGTGACGGTCAGGGCGGGGTGAGAGCAGTGATGCAGGTGACGGTCAGGGAGGGGTGAGAGCAGGGATGCAGGTGACGGTCAGGGAGGGGTGAGAGCAGTGATGCAGGTGACGGTCAGGGAGGGGTGAGAGCAGTGATGCAGGTGACGGTCAGGGCGGGGTGAGAGCAGTGATGCAGGTGACGGTCAGGGCGGGGTGAGAGCAGTGATGCAGGTGACGGTCAGGGCGGGGTGAGAGCAGTGATGCAGGTGACGGTCAGGGCGGGGTGAGAGCAGGGATGCAGGTGACGGTCAGGGAGGGGTGAGAGCAGTGATGCAGGTGACGGTCAGGGAGGGGTGAGAGCAGTGATGCAGGTGACGGTCAGGGCGGGGTGAGAGCAGTGATGCAGGTGACGGTCAGGGCGGGGTGAGAGCAGTGATGCAGGTGACGGTCAGGGCGGGGTGAGAGCAGTGATGCAGGTGACGGTCAGGGCGGGGTGAGAGCAGTGATGCAGGTGACGGTCAGGGCGGGGTGAGAGCAGGGATGCAGGTGACGGCAGGGCGGGGTGAGAGCAGTGATGCAGGTGACGGTCAGGGCGAGGTGAGAGCAGTGATCCAGGTGACGGTCAGGGCGGGGTGAGAGCAGTGATGCAGGTGACGGTCAGGGCGGGGTGAGAGCAGTGATGCAGGTGACGGTCAGGGCGGGGTGAGAGCAGTGATGCAGGTGACGGTCAGGGAGGGGTGAGAGCAGTGATGCAGGTGACGGTCAGGGAGGGGTGAGAGCAGTGATGCAGGTGACGGTCAGGGCGGGGTGAGAGCAGTGATGTAGGTGACGGTCAGGGCGGGGTGAGAGCAGTGATGCAGGTGACGGTCAGGGCGAGGTGAGAGCAATGATGCAGGTGACGGTCAGGGCGGGGTGAGAGCAGTGATGCAGGTGACGGTCAGGGCGGGGTGAAAGCAGTGATGCAGGTGACGGTCAGGGCGGGGTGAGAGATACAGGTGAAGGTCAGGGCGGGGTGAGAGCAGTGATGCAGGTGACGGTCAGGGCGGGGTGAGAGCAGTGATGCAGGTGACGGTCAGGGCGGGGTGAGAGCAGTGATACAGGTGAAGGTCAGGGCGGGGTGAGAGCAGTGATGCAGGTGACGGTCAGGGAGGGGTGAGAGCAGGGATGCAGGTGACGGTCAGGGAGGGGTGAGAGCAGTGATGCAGGTGACGGTCAGGGCAGGGTGAGAGCAGTGATGCAGGTGACGGTCAGGGCGAGGTGAAAGCAGTGATGCAGGTGACGGTCAGGGCGGGGTGAGAGCAGTGATGCAGGTGACGGTCAGGGCGGGGTGAGAGCAGTGATACAGGTGAAGGTCAGGGCGGGGTGAGAGCAGTGATGCAGGTGACAGTCAGGGAGGGGTGAGAGCAGGGATGCAGGTGACGGTCAGGGAGGGGTGAGAGCAGGGATGCAGGTGACGGTCAGGGCGGGGTGAGAGCAGGGATGCAGGTGATGGTCAGGGCAGGGTGAGAGCACTGATGCAGGCGACGGTCAGGGCGGAGTGAGAGCAGTGATGCAGGCGACGGTCAGGGCGGGGTGAGAGCAGTGATGCAGGTGACGGTCAGGGCGAGGTGAAAGCAGTGATGCAGGTGAAGGTCAGGGCGGGGTGAGAGCAGTGATGCAGGTGACGGTGAGAGCAGGGTGAGAGCAGTGATGCAGGTGACGGTCATGGCAGGGTGAGAGCAGTGATGCAGGTGACGGTCAGGGAGGGGTAAGAGCAGTGATGCAGGTGACGGTCAGGGCGGGGTGAGAGCAGTGATGCAGGTGACGGTCAGGGCGGGGTGAGAGCAGTGATACAGGTGACGGTCAGGGCGGGGTGAGAGCAGTGATGCAGGTGACGGTGAGGGCAGGGTGAGAGCAGTGATGCAGGTGACGGTCAGGGAGGGGTGAGAGCAGTGATGCAGGTGAAGGTCAGGGCAGGGTGAGAGCAGTGATGCGGGTAAAGGTCAGGGCAAAGGTGAGAGCAGTGATGTGGGTGAAGGTCAGAGTAGGGTTAGGCTATGTGTGCATGCTGCATCTTTGTGGTGACCACTAAGATGCATGTTTTTGGGCCCAAAAAAAGCACCCTCACATTTTAATGTATTTTTTACCGCATTTTTATCCAGTGCTTTTTTAAGTCAAAGCTATTGACTGGAAGAGCTCAAAAAAGAAAAATGCAGAAAGAATTCGGGTGAAGGTCAAGTTAGAGTAAGAGCAGAGATTCGGGTGAAGGTCAGGGCGGGGTGAGAGCAGAGATTCAGGTGAAGGGCAGGTTAGAGTGAGAGCAGAGATTCGGGCGAAGGTCAGGTTAGAGTCAGAGCAGAGATTCGGGTGAAGGTCAGGGCGGGGTGAGAGCAAAGATTCGGGTGAAGGGCAGGGCAGGGTGAGAGCAGAGATTCCGGGTGAAGCTCAGGGCGGGGTCAGAGCAGAGATCCGGGTGAAGGTCAGGGCGGGGTCAGAGCAGAGATTCGGGTGAAGCTTAGGGCGGGGTCAGAGCAGAGATTCGGGCGAAGGTCAGGGCGGGGTGAGAGCAGAGATCCGGGTGAAGGTCAGGGCGAGGTGAGAGCAGAGATTCGGGTGAAGGTCAGGTTAGAGTGAGAGCAGAGATTCGGGCGAAGGTCAGGGCGGGGTGAGAGCAGAGATTTGGGCGAAGGTCAGGGCAGGGTGAGAGCAGAGATTCGGGCGAAGGTCAGGTTAGAGTGAGAGCAGAGATTCGGGTGAAGGTCAGGGCGGGGTGAGAGCAGAGATTTGGGTGAAGGTCAGGTTAGAGTGAGAGCAGAGATTCGGGTGAAGGTCAGGGCAGGGTGAGAGCAGAGATTCTGGTGAAGGTCAGGGCGAGGTGAGAGCAGAGATCCGGGTGAAGGTCAGGGCGGGTTGAGAGCAGAGATTTGGGCGAAGGTCAGGTTAGAGTGAGAGCAGAGATCCGGGTGAAGGTCAGGGTGGGATGAGAGCAGAGATTCGGGTGAAGGTCAGGTTAGGTTAGAGTGAGAGCAGAGATTCGGGTGAATGTCATAATGGGGTGAGAGCAGAGATTCGGGTGAAGGTCAGGTTAGAGTGAGAGCAGAGATCCGGGTGAAGGTCAGGGCGGGGTGAGAGCAGAGATTCGGGCGAAGGTCAGGGCGGGGTGAGAGCAGAGATTCGGGCGAAGGTCAGGGCGAGGTGAGAGCAGAGATTCGGGTGAAGGTCAGGGCGAGGTGAGAGCAGAGATTCGGGTGAAGGTCAGGGCGGGGTGAGAGCAGAGATTCGGGTGAAGGTCAGGGCGAGGTGAGAGCAGAGATTCGGGTGAAGGTCAGGGCGAGGTGAGAGCAGAGATTCGGGTGAAGCTCAGGGCGAGGTGAGAGCAGAGATTCGGGTGAAGGTCAGGTTAGAGTAAGAGCAGAGATTCGGGCGAAGGTCAGGTTAGAGTCAGAGCAGAGATCCGGGTGAAGGTCAGGGTGGGATGAGAGCAGAGATTCGGGTGAAGGTCAGGTTAGAGTGAGAGCAGAGATTCGGGTGAAGGTCATGGCGGGGTGAGAGCAGAGATTCGGGTGAAGGTCAGGTTAGAGTGAGAGCAGAGATCCGGGTGAAGGTCAGGGTGGGATGAGAGCAGAGATTCGGGTGAAGGTCAGGTTAGAGTGAGAGCAGAGATTCGGGTGAAGGTCATGGCGGGTTGAGAGCAGAGATTCGGGTGAAGGTCAGGTTAGAGTGAGAGCAGAGATTCGGGTGAAGGTCAGGTTAGAGTCAGAGCAGAGATTTGGGTGAAGGTCAGGGCGGGGTGAGAGCAGAGATTCGGGTGAAGGTCAGGGCGAGGTGAGAGCAGAGATCCGGGTGAAGGTCAGGGCGGGGTGAGAGCAGAGATTCGGGCGAAGGTCAGGTTAGAGTGAGAGCAGAGATCCGGGTGAAGGTCAGGGTGGGATGAGAGCAGAGATTCGGGTGAAGGTCAGGTTAGAGTGAGAGCAGAGATTCGGGTGAAGGTCATGGCGGGTTGAGAGCAGAGATTCGGGTGAAGGTCAGGTTAGAGTGAGAGCAGAGATTCGGGTGAAGGTCATGGCGGGGTGAGAGCAGAGATTCGGGTGAAGGTCAGGTTAGAGTGAGAGCAGAGATTCGGGTGAAGGTCAGGTTAGAGTGAGAGCAGAGATCCGGGTGAAGGTCAGGGTGGGATGAGAGCAGAGATTCGGGTGAAGGTCAGGTTAGAGTGAGAGCAGAGATTCGGGTGAAGGTCAGGTTAGAGTGAGAGCAGAGATCTGGGTGAAGGTCAGGGTGGGATGAGAGTAGAGATTCGGGTGAAGGTCAGGTTAGAGTGAGAGCAGAGATTCGGGTGAAGGTCATGGCGGGGTGAGAGCAGAGATTCGGGTGAAGGTCAGGTTAGAGTGAGAGCAGAGATTCGGGTGAAGGTCAGATTAGAGTGAGAGCAGAGATTCGGGTGAAGGTCAGGTTAGAGTGAGAGCAGAGATTCGGGTGAAGGTCAGGTTAGAGTGAGAGCAGAGATCCGGGTGAAGGTCAGGGTGGGATGAGAGCAGAGATTCGGGTGAAGGTCAGGTTAGAGTGAGAGCAGAGATCCGGGTGAAGGTCAGGGTGGGATGAGAGCAGAGATTCGGGTGAAGGTCAGGTTAGAGTGAGAGCAGAGATCCGGGTGAAGGTCAGGGTGGGATGAGAGCAGAGATTCCGGTGAAGGTCAGGTTAGAGTGAGAGCAGAGATCCGGGTGAAGGTCAGGGTGGGATGAGAGCAGAGATTCGGGTGAAGGTCAGGTTAGAGTGAGAGCAGAGATCCGGGTGAAGGTCAGGGTGGGATGAGAGCAGAGATTCGGGTGAAGGTCAGGTTAGAGTGAGAGCAGAGATCCGGGTGAAGGTCAGGGTGGGATGAGAGCAGAGATTCGGGTGAAGGTCAGGTTAGAGTGAGAGCAGAGATCCGGGTGAAGGTCAGGGTGGGATGAGAGCAGAGATTCGGGTGAAGGTCAGGTTAGAGTGAGAGCAGAGATCCGGGTGAAGGTCAGGGTGGGATGAGAGCAGAGATTCGGGTGAAGGTCAGGTTAGAGTGAGAGCAGAGATCCGGGTGAAGGTCAGGTTAGAGTGAGAGCAGAGATCCGGGTGAAGGTCAGGGTGGGATGAGAGCAGAGATTCGGGTGAAGGTCAGGTTAGAGTGAGAGCAGAGATCCGGGTGAAGGTCAGGGTGGGATGAGAGCAGAGATTCGGGTGAAGGTCAGGGTGGGATGAGAGCAGAGATTCGGGTGAAGGTCAGGTTAGAGTGAGAGCAGAGATCCGGGTGAAGGTCAGGGTGGGATGAGAGCAGAGATTCGGGTGAAGGTCAGGTTAGAGTGAGAGCAGAGATCCGGGTGAAGGTCAGGGTGGGATGAGAGCAGAGATTCATCCCCAGTTTTCATTAGTGACATGTTCTTTCTTCTTTTTTTGTAGACTCCTTTGGGCCAATGAATGGGACTGAAGATGAGAGCGCGCTATATATTCAGCAGTGCGGTGTGCTATTAGATTGTCATGATGACGATGATATTTCACAGTCTGCGCCAGGTGAAGAAAGTGAGGAAAGTTTCTTTGAGTTGGAAAAGAAAGACAGTTCACCCTACAGCGGATCATCCAAAGTAGGCCCCAGTCGCAAAGGGGCGAGTAAGCTCTCTAATATCATAGCCCATCTGCAGAGCTTGGCCAGTGAGCGCGAGTCGTCCCGCAGAGAGGGTGAGATAGAGGAGGAGGTAGCCTTTCAGATGGGTGAGAGCTCATTTGCCTATGATACTCATGGTATTGCTTTTGACGATCATGGAGAGAATTTGTCCTCCCCTAGGGGGCGCTCACACTCTTCTGATCAACGCTTAAAAGCGTTTAAGGCAATTAAGATATTGCAGGACACGGACTCAAAGGACAAAAAATATATATGTGTGGAGTGTGGGAAAACTAGCCGGTACAAGTCTGCGTATCTGCGACACAAGAGGACTCACACTGGTGAGAAACCCTTTAACTGTGCTGATTGTGGAAAGTGTTTCCGGAGAAGTTCTCAGCTAGTTACTCACCAGAGAATCCACACTGGTGAGAAACCGTACACGTGCTTGCGCTGCGGGAAGAGCTTTAGCTGTAACTCCACCCTGGTGACCCACCAGAGGACCCACACTGGTGAGAAGCCTTACATCTGCATTGAGTGTGGAAAGGGCTTCATCCACAGTTCTGACTACAACCGGCACCACCGTGTCCACCGTGGGGAGAAGCGCTACACCTGCAAGGAGTGCGGAAAGAGCTTTAGCCAGAGCTCCTACCTGGTCATCCACCAGCGCATCCACACCGGAGAGAAACCCTTTGTGTGTAATGAATGTGGAAAGTGTTTCAGCCGCAACTCTTCACTTGTGACACATCAGAGGGTGCACACGGGAGAGCGACCGTACACCTGCGCAGAATGTGGAAAGAGCTTCCGCCAAAGTTCCCACCTCCTCATCCACCAGAGAACGCACACTCCAGACAGCCACCTGGCGTTACGTGCCATGATGTGAGAGAATTGCACAGTATTGTTGATGCTGCCTGTGGTTAGAGGGGACTATTGGGGTCATCCCCTTCCAAAGATTATTTCATAGGAAAAAAAACTCAGAAGAAGAAACCTGTCACGGGTGTGTTCCACCTCTTTGACAAGCTGAGGTCCTGAATTTGAGGTGCTAATGGAGAAATATAGGAGACCCCCGTTCCCCCAGTGACTGCCATTCGTTTCCCCACAGTGCCGTCACTTCAGGTCATACCTTGCAGTATGTTGGGACAGACAGGAGCTGTGCCCCTACCCGTCCTTTGCCTCCCTCACTATTTATACTTGATGGTTAGCCGTCTGCACTCTGGGGTGCAGTCGCCGTTCCTGTGCTCTGTAGTACTGATTGCATGCCGTTATTTCAGCCTGTGTACCATGTGTGCTCCGTTCATTTCCCTTCTAACGTTTGTCCTACGAGTCTGTGTTACGCTACATGATGGAGTCTGGTAGAAGAGGAACATTATTACCAAGTTCTCCATGTTTTGCCTGCCTGGCCAAGTGTCCAGGTAAGGAAGAAGATCGTATGGCTTGTGCATGAAGACGTCTGCCAAGTGCCCATTGATGGAGCTGCTATCATGTGGTCCATGGTATTTTGTGGTCTCTTAATTCATCCAGTGTGTACCGAACATGAGACGTGATGAGGGACAATGTGGAGTCCTGCAGATTGTATTCTGTGTGGAGCCACATCTAGGCCTTCTCATTCAGTTACATGTTCCTGGGTTATGGGTAGAGATGGGAAGCTGGAGGCGAGTGCACCTCCTTATGTCTGAGAAGAGGCAGCAGGTGCCACCAGGATGCTCCACTTGTATACCCGCCAGCCCGTACTCTTACACTAACCAATCGCATTCATGGCGGATGAACCTGCTGCTCTCATGTTCTCCAGATGCCGTTGAGGTCTCCTCGAGGCTGTGGGTGTCGTGGAGGACATTGGCTGCATCTCCGGTCTAGAGTGAAGGATGGCCACATGACACTATTATTTATTCTATGATTACTCGTGGAGGGTGAAGCCGCCACTCATCGAACACTACGACTTATGTCCTTGCCCGCTCTGTGTACAATGTTTTCTTGGAAGCACTTTTATACTGTGATTGTTGTATCATTAAAATATGTGAAACACCGATTCTGATTCCTGGGGTTAGACATCCGTAACTAAGACTGGGTGCTCCGCTCTGACCGCATCACCATGATCTACATGACCAAAAGTAAGCTGCCCTGACCATCACTGCTGTATGAGCTCCGCGGAGGTCCCCCGTCCACCACCAGGGGTGGGCCTCATTCCTGAGGTCTGGTGTTGGGTGTGAGGGTCTGGCTCATACAGTTACAGCAGGTGAAATAAGTGTTGAACACGTCACCAGTTTTCTAAGTAAATCTTTTTCTAAAGCTGCTATTGACTTGAATTTCTCACCAGATGTCAGTAACATCCCATCCAATCCACTCAGGTAAAGAAATCCCTAGAGATATCCTTAAATTATGTGCAATAATGAGAAATGACACAGGGAAAAAGTACTGAACACGTTACTGAAATGTAATTAGTACTTCGTATAAAGCCTTCTTGGTGATGAAGGCTCCAGATGCCTCTTGTATGGAAACCCCAGTCGGCTGCATTGCTCAGGGGGATTTTGGCCCATTCTTCCACACACACTCCTCACATTCTGTATGGAAACCCCAGTCGGCTGCATTGCTCAGGTGGATTTTGGCCCACTCCTCCACACATACTCCTCACATTCTGTATGGAAACCCCAGTCGGCTGCATTGCTCAGGTGGATTTTGGCCCACTCCTCCACACACACTCCTCACATCCTGTATGGAAACCCCAGTCGGCTGCATTGCTCAGGTGGATTTTGGCCCACTCCTCCACACACACTCCTCACATTCTGTATGGAAACCCCAGTCGGCTGCATTGCTCAGGTGGATTTTGGCCCACTCCTCCACACATACTCCTCACATCCTGTATGGAAACCCCAGTCGGCTGCATTGCTCAGGTGGATTTTGGCCCACTCCTCCACACACACTCCTCACATTCTGTATGGAAACCCCAGTCGGCTGCATTGCTCAGGTGGATTTTGGCCCATTCCTCCACACATACTCCTCACATTCTGTATGGAAACCCCAGTCGGCTGCATTGCTCAGGTGGATTTTGGCCCATTCTTCCGCACACACTCCTCACATCCTGTATGGAGACACTAGTCACCTGCATTGCTCAGGTGGATTTTGGCCCATTCTTCCGCACACACTCCTCACATCCTGTATGGAGACACTGGTCGCCTGCATTGCTCAGGTGGATTTTGGCCCATTCTTCCACACACACTCCTCACATTCTGTATGGAAACCCCAGTCGGCTGCATTGCTCAGGTGGATTTTGGCCCATTCTTCCGCACACACTCCTCACATCCTGTATGGAAACCCCAGTCGGCTGCATTGCTCAGGTGGATTTTGGCCCATTCCTCCACACATACTCCTCACATTCTGTATGGAAACCCCAGTCGGCTGCATTGCTCAGGTGGATTTTGGCCCATTCTTCCGCACACACTCCTCACATTCTGTATGGAAACCCCAGTCGGCTGCATTGCTCAGGTGGATTTTGGCCCATTCCTCCACACACACTCCTCACATTCTGTATGGAAACCCCAGTCGGCTGCATTGCTCAGGTGGATTTTGGCCCATTCTTCCGCACACACTCCTCACATTCTGTATGGAAACCCCAGTCGGCTGCATTGCTCAGGTGGATTTTGGCCCATTCCTCCGCACATACTCCTCACATCCTGTATGGAGACACTAGTCACCTGCATTGCTCAGGTGGATTTGGCCCATTCTTCCGCACACACTCCTCACATCCTGTATGGAAACCCCAGTCGGCTGCATTGCTCAGGTGGATTTTGGCCCACTCCTCCACACACACACACACACACACACACACACACATATATACACACACACACACATACACACCAGGGCTGTGGAGTCGGAGTCGTGGAGTCGGAGTCGGAGCTCATTTTGGTGGAGTCGGAGTCGGAGTCGGTATAAAATGCACCGACTCCGACTCCTAAAATATATAATAAATTGGGGACAGGAGTGCAATGCAGAATGTGCTGAATATTTTACTAAATAACAACATTTAGTATAATGCTTATATTTAAGTGAAAAATTTATTGTAGTACAATGTGAACATCAGACATTTAATTGTTTTTATGATACAATAATCAAGATATTTGGATAGAACATAAAATATTTATTGGAATACAACTTTAGAACACAAAAAAACTAATAAATTGTAAATATGTAATATATATAATATATATATATATACAGTGTATATACACACACAAGATATATATGTAATCTACTGTATATTACATAGTGTATTACATATTTACAATTTATTACAGTTTTTTGTGTTCTAAAGTTGTATTCCAATAAATATATTTTATGTTCTATCCAAATATCTTGATTATTGTATCATAAAAATTATTAAATGTCTGATGTTCACATACACATATTCATGTACTACAATAAATTTTTCACCTAACTATAAGCAATATATGTAGGAGTCGGAGTCGGAGTCGAAGGTTTGGCTTACCGACTCCACAGCCCTGATACACACACATATATACACACACACACACACACATATACACATACACATATATACACACACATATACACACACACACATACACACACACACACACACTTCTCACATCCTGCAGGTCCCGGCCCCTATGAACTCTGAGCTTTAGTTCCTGCCATTTTCTATGGATTCAGCTCCGGTGATCGGCTCGGCCATTCTAGAAGATTTATTTTCTTTATCTGAACCCAGTTGAGTATTTCTGTGTGTTTGGGATCATTGTGTTGTGAAATGTACTCATTAGTTTCATCGTCCTCCTCCTGGTAGATGGCAGCAGATTTTTATCAGAAATGTCTCGGTACATTTGTCCATTCATCCTTCCTTCATTATATGAAGTTTCCAGCGCCATCTGCTGAAAAACAGCCGCACCCCATGATGTTCCACCTCCATACCTCACTGGTGGTGTTTTGAGGTGATTTGCAGTTTGCTCTCCAACCATGGTGTATATTATGGCCTCCAAAGAGTTTATTTTTGGTATCATCCGACCAGACTGTATTCTCCCAGTATTTCACAATATTGTCTAAACGTTGTTGAGCAAACTTTAAATGCGCCTGAACCTTGTGTGGTGAGCGTGCATACAAGCCATGGAGGGGGGGTGCATACAAGCCATGGAGGGGGGGTGCATACAAGCCATGGAGGGGGGGTGCATACAAGCCATGGAGGGGGGGTGCATACAGGCCATGGAGGGGGGGTGCATACAGGTCATGGAGGGGGAGTGCATACAGGCCATGGAGGGGGAGTGCATACAAGCCATGGAGGTGGAGTGCATACAGGCCATGGAGGGGGAGTGCATACAGGTCATGGAGGGGAAGTGCATACAGGCCATGGAGGAGGAGTGCATACAGGCCATGGAGGAGGAGTGCATACAGGCCATGGAGGAGGAGTGCATACAGGCCATGGAGGGGGAGTGCATACAAGCCATGGAGGTGGAGTGCATACAGGCCATGGAGGGGGAGTGCATACAGGTCATGGAGGGGGGGTGCATACAAGCCATGGAGGGGGGGTGCATACAGGCCATGGAGGGGGGTGCATACATGCCATGGAGGGGGGGTGCATACAGGCCATGGAGGGGGAGTGCATACAGGTCATGGAGGGGGGGTGCATACAGGCCATGGAGGGGGGGTGCATACAGGCCATGGAGGGGGGGTGCATACAAGCCATGGAGGGGGGGTGCATACAAGCCATGGAGGGGGGGTGCATACAAGCCATGGAGGGGGGGTGCATACAAGCCATGGAGGGGGGGTGCATACAGGCCATGGAGGGGGGGTGCATACAAGCCATGGAGGGGGGGTGCATACAAGCCATGGAGGGGGGGTGCATACAAGCCATGGAGGGGGGGTGCATACAAGCCATGGAGGGGGGGTGCATACAAGCCATGGAGGGGGGGTGCATACAGGCCATGGAGGGGGGGTGCATACAGGTCATGGAGGGGGAGTGCATACAGGTCATGGAGGGGGAGTGCATACAGGTCATGGAGGGGGGGTGCATACAGGCCATGGAGGGGGGGTGCATACAAGCCATGGAGGGGGGGGTGCATACAGGCCATGGAGGGGGGTGCATACATGCCATGGAGGGGGGGTGCATACAAGCCATGGAGGGGGGGTGCATACAAGCCATGGAGGGGGGGTGCATACAGGCCATGGAGGGGGGGTGCATACAGGCCATGGAGGGGGGGGTGCATACAGGTCATGGAGGGGGAGTGCATACAAGCCATGGAGGGGGGGTGCATACAGGTCATGGAGGGGGAGTGCATACAAGCCATGGAGGGGGGGTGCATACAGGCCATGGAGGGGGGTTGCATACATGCCATGGAGGGGGGTTGCATACATGCCATGGAGGGGGGGTGCATACAAGCCATGGAGGGGGGGTGCATACAGGCCATGGAGGGGGGGTGCATACAGGCCATGGAGGGGGGTGCATACATGCCATGGAAGGGGGGTGCATACAAGCCATGGAGGGGGGGTGCATACAAGCCATGGAGGGGGGGTGCATACAAGCCATGGAGGGGGGGTGCATACAGGCCATGGAGGGGGGTGCATACAGGCCATGGAGGGGGGGGTGCATACAGGTCATGGAGGGGGAGTGCATACAGGCCATGGAGGGGGAGTGCATACAGGCCATGGAGGGGGAGTGCATACATGCCATGGAGGGGGGGTGCATACAGGCCATGGAGGGGGAGTGCATACAGGCCATGGAGGGGGAGTGCATACAGGCCATGGAGGGGGAGAGCATACAGGCCATGGAGGGGGAGTGCATACAGGCCATGGAGGGGGGGTGCATACAGGCCATGTAGGGGGAGTGCATACAGGCCATGGAGGGGGAGTGCATACAGGCCATGGAGGGGGGGTGCATACAGGCCATGGAGGGGGAGAGCATACAGGCCATGGAGGGGGAGAGCATACAGGCCATGGAGGGGGGGTGCATACAGGCCATGGAGGGGGGGTGCATACAGGCCATGGAGGGGGGGTGCATACAGGCCATGGAGGGGAGTGCATACAGGCCATGGAGGGGGGGTGCATAACATTGTTTTCTGTGAAACAATTGCACCTCCTGACTCCAGGTCTTTCTGTCGCTCTCCACAGGTGTATTTGGCTCTTTGTCAACTCTTCAGATAATTCTCTTCACTCCTTTGTCTGACATCTTCCGGGGAGCCCTGGTGGTGGCCGGTTTATGGTGAAATGATGTGCTTTCCACTCCCAGATTCTGGCCCCATGAGTGCTCACTGGAACTTTCAGTAGTGTAGAAATTCTTCTGTAACCAATTGGTATGTTCTGCAACAATTATGTTGTGAAGGTCTTTTAACATCTCACTGGTTTTACCGATCATGAGATGTTTCTTGTGTGGCACCTTGGTAATGAAACACCTTTTTATCGGCCATCAGTTGAACTATACAATCTTATTTTTCACTAAGTGGCAGGATGGCTTTCTCATAACTGATAGATTTCAGTTGGTGTCAGAACTTTCCATGGTTTTTTGCACCGCTGTTTCTTCATGTGTTCAATACTTTTCCCTCTGCTATTCTACATCCGCGCAGAAGCTCCGCACAACTCCAATACCGATCCTTTCTGGCTTCACCCCCCGTGGATATGCAGCTACTGTGAATATCTAAAACTCTGAAACTGTTGTATATCACACAACTTGATAAGATGAGCAAGCCCTTCCTCACTATACACCCATTGTTATTGGTTTAGACACTATTGCACTTTTTTGCTCTCCAGCTCCTGTTTCCATTTCTCATTTTTACACATAATTTATGCACATCTATGATTACATTCTTTCCTTGTGTGGATTGGATGGGTTGTTACCGACATCTGGTGAGAAATACATGTCAATAGCAGCTCTAAAAACATTTACTTTGAAAACGGGTGACGCGTTCAGTACTTATTTCACTCGTGAATATAGAATAATAGCAGATTGTTGAAAACAACTGAGAAAAAGCTCAATCCCCATAAAAGCGTCCATCTCCAGATACACAAAGGCACCAGGAGCGGCACAGTCAATTCAACATGGAAATATGGGTCAGGGGCGTGCTGAGCTGGCAGCTTGGTGAGTGACAGCTTCATCAATAAGGGTAAAATCAAAGTCCACCCCTCCCCCTAATATAACTAATTTAACACAAGAAGAAGTACGCCTTCGACTGAGTAAATTAAACATTGACAAATCCCCCAGGCCAGATGGCATTCATCCACAGGTACTGAGGGAGCTGAGCACAGTAATTGACAGCTGTATCTCATCTGCTTAGACTCGCTTGTAGAACGGTTGGTGCCTCAGGATTGGAGAATGGCTGACGTGGTACCAATATTTACACTACACTTCAAAAGTTTGGGGTCACCAGACAATTGTGTCTTTTCCATGTAAAATCCTACTTTTATTTCTCAGATGAGCTGCATAATGAATAGAGAATCTCGTGCAGACAGTGACGAGGTGAGGGTATCTTAAGGGCTGACATGCAATAATATATTAGAGAGAATAATATAATAACTGACAGACAGCCTGGAATCACGTCTGACCAACATGCTGGGTTCTATGAGGGGGTAAGTGCAGATCTGGATATTGGTAATGCAGCCAATATGATTTATTTGGACTTTGCAAAGGCATTTGATACTTGTAGAGACACGGGGGTCAGTGGGTGCTCTCTGTGGCGACACAAGGGTCAGTGGGTGGTCTTGTCCGCTGGCCCGGCCGCCTTTAGAAAAACCGCATGAACCAGAGCTCATCCTACTGAACGCCCAAGCTCCTTGCCCATGGGCAGAACACTACTCAGACAACACAGGGTGCGGAAACCACAATAATTAGACCTTATTGGATCTCAACAGTCATAGATCCTAGAACGGTAGAGTTGGAAGGGACCTCAAGGACCTTCGGGTCCAACTCACTGCGAGTGGAGGCTTTCCTAAATCATCCCAGCTATGTGTTTATCCAGTTTCTGCTTGAAGATTTCCAATGATGGAGAGCTCACCACCTCCCATGGCAGCTTGTTCCACTCTCTGACTGCCCTCACTGCCTCCTGTGGTCACCTGTTCCACTCTCTGACTGCCCTGACCACCTCCTGTGGTCACCTGTTCCACTCCCTGACTGCCCTCACTGTCAGAAAGTTTTTCCTAATGTCTAATCTGAATCTCCTTCCTTTAAGTATCCTCCATTGCTTCTTGTATTTCCTTGTACTAATGAGAATAGGGTAGTTCCCTCTACATTGTGACTGCCTTTCAGATATTTGTAGACCGCTATTAAGTCTCCTCTCAACCTTCTCTTTTTCAAACTAAACATTCCTAGTTCTTATAGCCGGTCTTCATAGGGCATGGTTTGAAGACCTTTTACCATCTTGGTTGCTCTTCTCTGGACTTGCTCCAATATATAGATGTCTTCCTTGAATTGCCCAGAACTGTACACAGTATTCCAGGTAAGGTCTGACCAGGACAGAGTATAGGGGAGTAATGACCTCTCTTGATCTAGATTCAAGCTTGTCTTGATACATCCCAGAATGTTGTTGGCCTTTTTAGCTGTAGTTCCGCATTGTTGGCTCATGTTGAATCTGGGATCCACTATTCTGCCCCAGTCCTTTTCCCCGGTGCTATCTCTTAGTTTCATCCTTCAGTCCTCTTCTCCGGTGCTATCTCTTAGTTTCATCCTTCAGTCCTCTTCTCCGGTGCTATCTCTTAGTTTCATCCTTCAGTCCTCTTCTCCGGTGCTATCTCTTAGTTTCATCCTTCAGTCCTCTTCTCCGGTGCTATCTCTTAGTTTCATCCTTCAGTCCTCTTCTCCGGTGCTATCTCTTAGTTTCATCCTTCAGTCCTCTTCTCCAGTGCTATCTCTTAGTTTCATCCTTCAGTCCTCTTCTCCGGTGCTATCTCTTAGTTTCATCCTTCAGTCCTCTTCTCCGGTGCTATCTCTTAGTTTCATCCTTCAGTCCTCTTCTCCAGTGCTATCTCTTAGTTTCATCCTTCAGTCCTCTTCTCCGGTGCTATCTCTTAGTTTCATCCTTCAGTCCTCTTCTCCGGTGCTATCTCTTAGTTTCATCCTTCAGTCCTCTTCTCCGGTGCTATCTCTTAGTTTCATCCTTCAGTCCTCTTCTCCGGTGCTATCTCTTAGTTTCATCCTTCAGTCCTCTTCTCCGGTGCTATCTCTTAGTTTCATCCTTCAGTCCTCTTCTCCGGTGCTATCTCTTAGTTTCATCCTTCAGTCCTCTTCTCCGGTGCTATCTCTTAGTTTTATGCTCCAGTCCTTTTCCCCGGAGCTATCACCTCGTTCTATTCCTCCCATACTATATCTGCTTTTTACATTTCTTTTACCCAGATGTAGCACTTTGCATTTGTTTCTGTTAAAAACCATCCTGTTTTTCTTGGCCCATTGTTCGAGTGTCTAGATCAGTCATGGCGAACCTTTTACAGGCCGAGTGCACAAACTGTAGCCCTAAACCCAATTATTTTTCCGAAGTGCCAACCAATCCTATTATATAAAGAATTGATTTTAATCTTACCTTTGCCGTCTTCTCTCCAGCAGGGGGCATCACGCTCATGCATGCTTACCACACATTGAAGCTGAGCCCCTGCCCTTTCCAGACACAGCAGTTGGATTGATCTTTCTGGAAAAAAATTGCAGCATATTAGACAGAGATTTTAGCCTGGAAAGCAATCAGGTGTCACCCTGTAATCCACAGCTACATTTCAAAGTCTGAACATCTCGAAATCCTATAAAGACGTAGGAGTTGCTATTCTCCCCTTTCATTGTGTAGTTCTGTCCCCCTTCCTCGGCCACTTCCTGGTAAACATGTCCCCCATCCTGATATATATTTCCTACATTCTGGTATATTTGTCCCCATCATGGCCCCATCCTGGCAAATATACCCCATCCTGGTAAATGTTACCCATTCTGGCATGTTCCCCCATGCTGGTAAATATACCCCCATCCTGACATATTGCCCATCCTTGTAAATGTTCCCCCATCCCGGCATGTACCCCATTCCTGGTAAATGTTCCCAATCCTGGTTAATTTACCCCATCCAGGTAAATGTACCCTATCGTGGCATGTTTCCTCCATCCTGGCGTGCATGTTTCCTCCATCCTGGCGTGCATGTTTCCTCCATCCTGGCGTGCATGTTTCCTCCATCCTGGCGTGCATGTTTCCTCCATCCTGGCGTGCATGTTTCCTCCATCCTGGCGTGCATGTTTCCTCCATCCTGGCGTGCATGTTTCCCCATCCTGGCGTGCATGTTTCCTACATCCTGCCGTGCATGTTTCCTCCATCCTGGCGTGCATGTTTCTTCCATCCTGGCGTGCATGTTTCCTCCATCCTGGCGTGCATGTTTCCTCCATCCTGGCGTGCATGTTTCCTCCATCCTGGCGTGCATGTTTCCTCCATCCTGGCGTGCATGTTTCCTCCATCCTGGCGTGCATGTTTCCTCCATCCTGGCGTGCATGTTTCTTCCATCCTGGCGTGCATGTTTCCTCCATCCTGGCGTGCATGTTTTCTCCATCCTGGCGTGCATGTTTCCTCCATCCTGGCGTGCATGTTTCCTCCATCCTGGCGTGCATGTTTCCTCCATCCTGGCGTGCATGTTTCCTCCATCCTGGCGTGCATGTTTCCTCCATCCTGGCGTGCATGTTTCCTCCATCCTGGCGTGCATGTTTCCCCATCCTGGCGTGCATGTTTCCCCATCCTGGCGTGCATGTTTCCTACATCCTGCCGTGCATGTTTCCTCCATCCTGGCGTGCATGTTTCTTCCATCCTGGCGTGCATGTTTCCTCCATCCTGGCGTGCATGTTTCCTCCATCCTGGCGTGCATGTTTCCTCCATCCTGGCGTGCATGTTTTCTCCATCCTGGCGTGCATGTTTTCTCCATCCTGGCGTGCATGTTTTCTCCATCCTGGCGTGCATGTTTCCTCCATCCTGGCGTGCATGTTTCCTCCATCCTGGCGTGCATGTTTCCTCCATCCTGGCGTGCATGTTTCCTCCATCCTGGCGTGCATGTTTCCTCCATCCTGGCGTGCATGTTTCCTCCATCCTGGCGTGCATGTTTCCTCCATCCTGGCGTGCATGTTTCCTCCATCCTGGCGTGCATGTTTCCTCCATCCTGGCGTGCATGTTTCTTCCATCCTGGCGTGCATGTTTCTTCCATCCTGGCGTGCATGTTTCCTCCATCCTGGCGTGCATGTTTCCTCCATCCTGGCGTGCATGTTTCCTCCATCCTGGCGTGCATGTTTCCTCCATCCTGGCGTGCATGTTTCCTCCATCCTGGCGTGCATGTTTCCTCCATCCTGGCGTGCATGTTTCCCCATCCTGGCGTGCATGTTTCCTCCATCCTGGCGTGCATGTTTCCTCCATCCTGGCGTGCATGTTTCCTCCATCCTGGCGTGCATGTTTCCTCCATCCAGGCGTGCATTTTTTTCTCCATCCTGCCGTGCATTTTTTTCTCCATCCTGCCGTGCATTTTTTTCTCCATCCTGCCGTGCATGTTTCCTACATCCTGCCATGCATGTTTCCTCCATCCTGGCATGCATGTTTCCTCCATCCTGGCATGCATGTTTCCTCCATCCTGGCGTGCATGTTTCCTCCATCCTGGCGTGCATGTTTCCTACATCCTGCCGTGCATGTTTCCTCCATCCTGGCGTGCATGTTTCCTACATCCTGCCGTGCATGTTTCCTCCATCCTGGCGTGCATGTTTCCTCCATCCTGGCGTGCATGTTTCTTCCATCCTGGCGTGCATGTTTCCTCCATCCTGGCGTGCATGTTTCCTCCATCCTGGCGTGCATGTTTCCTCCATCCTGGCGTGCATGTTTCCTACATCCTGCCGTGCATGTTTCCCCATCCTGGCGTGCATGTTTCTTCCATCCTGGCGTGCATGTTTCCTCCATCCTGGCGTGCATGTTTCCTCCATCCTGGCGTGCATGTTTCCTCCATCCTGGCGTGCATGTTTCCTCCATCCTGCCGTGCATGTTTCTTCCATCCTGGCGTGCATGTTTCCTCCATCCTGGCGTGCATGTTTCCTCCATCCAGGCGTGCATGTTTCCTCCATCCTGCCGTGCATTTTTTTCTCCATCCTGCCGTGCATTTTTTTCTCCATCCTGCCGTGCATGTTTCCTCCATCCTGGCATGCATGTTTCCTCCATCCTGGCATGCATGTTTCCTCCATCCTGGCATGCATGTTTCCTCCATCCTGGCATGCATGTTTCCTCCATCCTGGCATGCATGTTTCCTCCATCCTGGCATGCATGTTTCCTCCATCCTGGCATGCATGTTTCCTCCATCCTGGCATGCATGTCATCCCCCCCATCCTGGCATGCATGTCCCCCCCCCATGCTGGCATGCGTGTTCTCCCCCCCCATGCTGGCATGTGTGTTCTCCCACCCCACGCTGGCATGTGTGTTCCCCCACCCTGCCATGTGCATTCCCCCACCCTGCCATGTGCATTCCCCCACCCCCACCCCACGCTGTCATGTGCATTCCCCCACCCCCACGCTGCCATGTGCGTTCCCCCACCCCCACGCTGCCATGTGCGTTCCCCCACCCCCACGCTGCCATGTGCATTCCCCCACCCCCACGCTGCCATGTGCGTTCCCCCACCCCCACGCTGCCATGTGCATTCCCCCACCCCCACGCTGCCATGTGCGTTCCCCCACCCCCACGCTGCCATGTGCGTTCCCCCACCCCCACGCTGCCATGTGCGTTCCCCCTCTCCCACCCCACGCTGGCATGTGCGTTCCCCCTCTCCCACACCACGCTGCCATGTGCGTTCCCCCTCTCCCACACCACGCTGCCATGTGCGTTCCCCCTCTCCCACCCCACGCTGCCATGTGCGTTCCCCCTCTCCCACCCCACGCTGGCATGTGCGTTCCCCCTCTCCCACCCCACGCTGGCATGTGCGTTCCCCCTCTCCCACCCCACGCTGCCATGTACGTTCCCCCTCTCCCACCCCAAGCTGGCATGTGCGTTCCCCCTCTCCCACCCCACGCTGGCATGTGCGTTCCCCCTCTCCCACCCCATGCTGGCATGTGTGTTCCCCCTCTCCCACCCCATGCTGCCATGTACGTTCCCCCTCTCCCACCCCAAGCTGGCGCTGCCGCACACGTTATATAAAAAAAAAAAAGCAACACACAACTTACCTGCACACGCTCCCCCGCTGCTGAGTCCTCAGTTCCCACGCGGCCAGCAGACGGCGCCGGCGCCGCTCTCTGACGCTCCTCCGTCTCCTAGGCAACCCACTGCAGCCTGGGGAGGAGGAGTGTCAGAGCGGAGGAGAAATGTCTCCTCCGCTCCAACACAGATTTGATCTGCCGGCGCGACTGCACTAGCAGACCAAAACTGCAGGGTCGGGCGACAGCACACGTGCCATAGGTTCGCCATCACTGGTCTAGATCCTTCTGAATCCGTTCTCTTTCCTCTCTAGTGTTGGCTCCTCCTATCTTACTACCATCTGCAAATTTTATGCGTTTCCCAATAATTCCATTATCCAGATCATTTATAAAGATATTGCACAGCACTGGGCCCAGGACAGAGCCTTGCGGGTATTACACAGCACTGGGCCCAGGACAGAGCCTTGCGGATATTACACAGCACTGGGCCCAGGACAGAGCCTTGCGGATATTACACAGCACTGGGCCCAGGACAGAGCCTTGCGGATATTACACAGCACTGGGCCCAGGACAGAGCCTTATGGATATTACACAGCACTGGCCCCAGGACAGAGCCTTGCGGGTATTACACAGCACTGGCCCCAGGACAGAGCCTTGCGGGTATTACACAGCACTGGCCCCAGGACAGAGCCTTGCGGATATTACACAGCACTGGGCCCAGGACAGAGCCTTGCGGATATTACACAGCACTGGGCCCAGGACAGAGCCTTGCGGATATTACACAGCACTGGGCCCAGGACAGAGCCTTGCGGATATTACACAGCACTGGGCCCAGGACAGAGCCTTGCGGATATTACACAGCACTGGGCCCAGGACAGAGCCTTGTGGATATTACACAGCACTGGGCCCAGGACAGAGCCTTGCGGATATTACACAGCACTGGGCCCAGGACAGAGCCTTGCGGATATTACACAGCACTGGGCCCAGGACAGAGCCTTGCGGATATTACACAGCACTGGGCCCAGGACAGAGCCTTGCGGGTATTACAAAGCACTGGGCCCAGGACAGAGCCTTGCGGGTATTACACAGCACTGGCCCCAGGACAGAGCCTTGCGGATATTACACAGCACTGGGCCCAGGACAGAGCCTTGCGGATATTACACAGCACTGGGCCCAGGACAGAGCCTTGCGGATATTACACAGCACTGGGCCCAGGACAGAGCCTTGCGGATATTACACAGCACTGGGCCCAGGACAGAGCCTTGCGGATATTACACAGCACTGGGCCCAGGACAGAGCCTTGCGGGTATTACAAAGCACTGGGCCCAGGACAGAGCCTTGCGGGTATTACACAGCACTGGGCCCAGGACAGAGCCTTGCGGATATTACACAGCACTGGGCCCAGGACAGAGCCTTGCGGATATTACACAGCACTGGGCCCAGGACAGAGCCTTGTGGATATTACACAGCACTGGGCCCAGGACAGAGCCTTGCGGGTATTACACAGCACTGGGCCCAGGACAGAGCCTTGCGGATATTACACAGCACTGGGCCCAGGACAGAGCCTTGCGGATATTACACAGCACTGGGCCCAGGACAGAGCCTTGCGGGTATTACAAAGCACTGGGCCCAGGACAGAGCCTTGTGGATATTACACAGCACTGGCCCCAGGACAGAGCCTTGCGGATATTACACAGCACTGGCCCCAGGACAGAGCCTTGCGGATATTACACAGCACTGGCCCAGGACAGAGCCTTGTGGATATTACACAGCACTGGCCCCAGGACAGAGCCTTGTGGATATTACACAGCACTGGCCCCAGGACAGAGCCTTGTGGATATTACACAGCACTGGCCCAGGACAGAGCCTTGTGGATATTACACAGCACTGGCCCCAGGACAGAGCCTTGCGGATATTACACAGCACTGGCCCCAGGACAGAGCCTTGTGGATATTACACAGCACTGGGCCCAGGACAGAGCCTTGTGGATATTACACAGCACTGGGCCCAGGACAGAGCCTTGCGGGTATTACACAGCACTGGGCCCAGGACAGAGCCTTGCGGATATTACACAGCACTGGGCCCAGGACAGAGCCTTGCGGATATTACACAGCACTGGGCCCAGGACAGAGCCTTGCGGGTATTACAAAGCACTGGGCCCAGGACAGAGCCTTGCGGGTATTACACAGCACTGGCCCCAGGACAGAGCCTTGCGGATATTACACAGCACTGGGCCCAGGACAGAGCCTTGCGGATATTACACAGCACTGGGCCCAGGACAGAGCCTTGCGGATATTACACAGCACTGGGCCCAGGACAGAGCCTTGCGGATATTACACAGCACTGGGCCCAGGACAGAGCCTTGCGGATATTACACAGCACTGGGCCCAGGACAGAGCCTTGCGGGTATTACAAAGCACTGGGCCCAGGACAGAGCCTTGCGGGTATTACACAGCACTGGGCCCAGGACAGAGCCTTGCGGATATTACACAGCACTGGCCCCAGGACAGAGCCTTGCGGGTATTACACAGCACTGGGCCCAGGACAGAGCCTTGCGGATATTACACAGCACTGGGCCCAGGACAGAGCCTTGCGGATATTACACAGCACTGGGCCCAGGACAGAGCCTTGCGGGTATTACACAGCACTGGCCCCAGGACAGAGCCTTGCGGATATTACACAGCACTGGGCCCAGGACAGAGCCTTGCGGGTATTACAAAGCACTGGGCCCAGGACAGAGCCTTGTGGATATTACACAGCACTGGCCCCAGGACAGAGCCTTGCGGATATTACACAGCACTGGCCCCAGGACAGAGCCTTGCGGATATTACACAGCACTGGCCCAGGACAGAGCCTTGTGGATATTACACAGCACTGGCCCCAGGACAGAGCCTTGTGGATATTACACAGCACTGGCCCCAGGACAGAGCCTTGTGGATATTACACAGCACTGGCCCAGGACAGAGCCTTGTGGATATTACACAGCACTGGCCCCAGGACAGAGCCTTGCGGATATTACACAGCACTGGCCCCAGGACAGAGCCTTGTGGATATTACACAGCACTGGGCCCAGGACAGAGCCTTGTGGATATTACACAGCACTGGCCCAGGACAGAGCCTTGTGGATATTACACAGCACTGGCCCAGGACAGAGCCTTGTGGATATTACACAGCACTGGCCCCAGGACAGAGCCTTGTGGATATTACACAGCACTGGCCCCAGGACAGAGCCTTGCGGATATTACACAGCACTGGGCCCAGGACAGAGCCTTGCGGATATTACACAGCACTGGCCCCAGGACAGAGCCTTGCGGATATTACACAGCACTGGCCCCAGGACAGAGCCTTGCGGATATTACACAGCACTGGCCCCAGGACAGAGCCTTGCGGATATTACACAGCACTGGGCCCAGGACAGAGCCTTGCGGATATTACACAGCACTGGGCCCAGGACAGAGCCTTGCGGATATTACACAGCACTGGGCCCAGGACAGAGCCTTGCGGATATTACACAGCACTGGGCCCAGGACAGAGCCTTGTGGATATTACACAGCACTGGCCCCAGGACAGAGCCTTGCGGATATTACACATGTTGTAGCTGTTCTGTTTTGTCACAAGTCAGCTTATGGGATCACCAGTGAGGTCCTCTGAATTAGGCCTCTTCAGACCTAATCAAGATCGAGCGCTCGGAGAAAAAGACCAGCATCCATGTGGGCATGATCAATTTTCTGTTTATTTAACCAAAGTACACTTTATTTATACCATTTACAGATCAATGTGATATTGCAAATAAGGCTTCTAAGCTGGACTTTACAAGTTGCTCATATGACCTTTAAGTTTTAGCAAAGCAAAAATGTAGAGTCATGCATATGAGATAAGAAGAAGATAAGAAGAACATTTAGAGACAATAATAATCCTTGAGCATGTCTCTTATTCCGAAGGCTCCATAATGACTATGAACTACCACCAGATATACTTACTAATAACAATAAAATATCTTTAATGAAGAAATATAGAAACTATTAACCCTTCTATATCAATTTCCCCCTTTTGTAAATGGTATAACCTTCACTACAGGGTCAGTAGGCGTCCAAACAGGAGCTGCTGGCTCATGGGCCTAGTACCCATGAGGGGTCTTCCTACCACTTCACCCATCCACCCGCAGTGTGGACACCTACTTCCCGTCAGGCCATTTGGGGTCCGTAGTAAACTACAGAGGGTTCAATACTAAAACTCTTAAAACATACATTATTCAGTAGTTTAGCTAACGCATATATCAATGCTTTTACAGCTATATAAAGCAGTAGACAGAATAACAATATTTGCATACAGGACTGTATAATGCCAGAAACCCAACCTGCCAGGCCCTTAAACCAATTGGCTGGATTCATAAAAGAAAATGTATTTCCTCACCAGGAGTCTTCGCTGGAGTCATCCATATATATACATATATACATACACATGTATATACATATAATAGGAGAACAGACAAAAACTGGTGACCATGTATGTAGATACACACACAGACACAAACACACGGAAACAATCATTGTCCTTTCCACAGATAGCAACATCATTATATTGAATACTGAACCATAATCCATCGTAGGTAATGGGGCCTGAATGAGGGATCTTAGTCTTTACTTTGGTAACTGCACCCTCAATGTCCGGATTGTATTCCATCCACCACGACTGTCCCCTAGGCTGTGTGATATTTAGCTGGAACCAGGGATTAGTGACCTTTCCAGCTATAGTCAAGGTGGCAAATACATCTTTTCACCAGAATATCGATAGAGTCCAGGTTTCATTGTAGATACAGTCTGATATCAACACCTCCTGTGGTTCCAGAGGTAAGGCTAAATAAGGCATAGTCTTTGAAGAAATAGGACTGTGTGTGCAGATCCAACAGTCTTTTGGCTTTTCTCCCTCCATGTCCTCAGTAAGAGAAATATGGTGGCGAATGAGTTTATTATCCCAGTCCGTAGTTAAAAGTTCGCTCAGTGTCTTTGTTTGTTGCAGCAACCCTGCTACACCTAGCAGGATAATTAGCAAGACTGTCATTCTGCCGGTGGAGTGACCTTTTTACAGTGACTGGCGTGGATCCAGGTGGGCTTTCCCTCAAGTTTCACTGAGGTGGATGTGGTCAGCTGGACTTGGAATGGGCCATCAAAGCGTGGATCTAGGCTCCTTCTCACGTGTCTGCGCACGACCACCCAATCACCTGGATTCAGCTGATGCACATCTGCACTTGCATTGGGATCTGGAATGGATGAAAAGACATGTTTATGCACCACATTAAGTCTTTCCTGTAAGGCCTGGACGTAGGCTGTCATAGTGCCGTGTTGCATCTGTAACACTTGTGGAAAGTAGAGACCTGTTTTTGGGGCACTACCAAAAAGGACTTCAAAAGGAGACAAGCCTGTCTTTCTATATGGAGTGTGTCTGACTGAAAAGAGTGCCAGGGATACGCACTCTACCCAATTCTTTCCTGTGTCTGCCATGGCCTTTTGAATTTTTAGTTTAAGTGTCCCGTTTAATCTCTCTACTTTTCCACTGCTCTGTGGATGATAAGGGGTATGGACGCCTGCTCTATTCCCAGAGCCTGCATAATGTCCCTCATTATTTCTCCAGTGAAGTGTGTACCCCTGTCACTTTCTATGGCTTCTGGGATGCCATACCGACAGACTAGTTCCTTCATCAGTTTTTCTGCAGTTGTTTTAGCATTTGCACATTTTACTGGATAGGCCTCAACCCATCCTGAGAAGAGATCTACACATACCAGGACGTATTCATACACTCCTACCTTGGGTAGTTGTATGTAGTCTATTTGCAGTCGTTGACACGGTAGAGCGGTCTGGGTGTTGCTTTCTTAGGGACTTTTACTGTTTTACCTGGGTTGTGTTGTGCGCAGATAATGCAGGATTGTACGTGTTTGGAGGCTACGTAACTGAAGCCAGGAGCGATCCAGAAGGCATTCACCTGGTTACACATGTGACTTTTTGAGGCGTGAGTGGGGCCATGTGTTGCTTGTGCCATCATAGGGAACAGGGACCTTGGTAAACACAACCTATCCTTACTTTCCCATACTCCATTCGAGTTCAGCCCAGCTCCCATTTTCCCCCAGTGTTCCTTCTCTGTTTGGGCAGCCTGATGCTGGAGGGATTTCAGGACATCCAGACTCACTGTGGCTGGGACTTGCTGGCTCCCTGCCACTATCCTCTGATCCCTAGGCCTCTTTGCCGCTGCTTTCGCAGCTGCATCCGCCCTTCTATTGCCCGCTACCTCCAGTGAGTCACCTTTTGTGTGTGCTTTCACCTTAATGATGCCAACCTGGACTGGTAACATTAGTGCCTCCATTAACCGTTTTACCAATTCTGCATTTTTAATAGGCTTACCAGCTGACGTAAGAAAAGCTCTACTTCTCCAGATAGGGCCAAAATCATGACCGATCCCAAATCCATAGTTTGAGTCTGAATAAACATTAATTTTCCTACCTGATCCCGCTCTACACGCCTCAATGAGCGCTGTTAGCTCCGCCTCCTGCGCGGACATGTGCGGTGGGAGTGGTTCAGCTCGGATTACCTCATGTGAGGATACTACTGCATATCCAGTGTAGAATCTCCCATCCAGGTGGTATCTGGAGCCATCTACAAAAAAACTCAAAATCTGCATTAGTAATAGGTGTATCATAGACATGTGGAAAACCTGCAGTCTCCTGACTCATCAGCTCTATGCAGCCATGCTCGTGCGTCATGTCAAAGTATTCATCCTCACTTGCTACCATTGTCACCAATTCCCCCTTTTCTGAATCTACTGGCAAAAGGGTGGCTGGATTCAGAACATTACACCTCTTGAGGGTGACATACTCAGGAATCAGAAGGGCACATTCAAGTCTGAGCTGTCTGGCCATAGACAGGTGTTTCGGTTGGACTTGCACAAGTATAGCATGAATGTCATGCGGGGAGTAAATTGTTAAGGGAAATGTCAATGTGATCTCGCAAGCTTTCCCTAGCAGTACTGCAGCAGCCGCTACAGCACGGACACATGTGGGTGACCCTCTGACAACTGGGTCCAATCGCGCTGAGTAGTAAGCTATTGGTCTTTGTTTGTCACCATGTTGCTGTGTGAGGACGGCTGTCGCATGCCCTCCCTGTTCTGTGCAAAACAAGGAAAATGGTTGATCGTAATTTGGAATACCCAGGGCTGGGGCAGATACAATGAGTAGTTTAAGGGAATGAAAGGAATCAATAGCTTCCTGAGTGAGGTCAAAGGGGTCAGATGACAGACAATCATAGAGGGGTTGCATCATTTGCGAGGCAGACCTTATCTAAGGCCTGCAGTATGACACTAAGCCCAAAAAGGTGCGCAGTTGCCGGTGGGACCTGGGTAAGGAGAGATTTTGGACTGCTTGTTTTCTCTCCTCAGTCAGGTGTCTCGTACCTTCAGAGATACAGTGACCCAAAAATGTTACCTTTTGCTTACAGTACTGTAATTTTTCACGTGAAACTTTGCAACCATTCTCTGCCAGAAAACACAGCAAAGAAATTGTGGCTTCCTTGCAGGACGGCTGGTCTGGACAGCAGAGCAAAAGGTCATCCACGTACTGCAATAGCGTAACCTGTGGATGAGGCGGTTGCTCCAGAATTCCTGCCATAGCTGTAGAATAAATGGTAGGTGAATTCATTCCTCCTTGCGGGAGGACTGTCCACATGTACTGTTTCCCCTCATGTGTGAAGGCAAAAAGATACTGACAGTCAGGGTGTAGAGGCACAGAGAAAAATGCCAAATCAATTACTGTAAAACATTTGGAGGTCCCTGGGATTTGTGACAGTAAGGTATGTGGGTTTGGAACAATTGGTGTTACACTCTCAGTGACAGCATTGACAGCTCTCACATCATGCACCATTCTGTACGTGTCAGGGAATAACAGCCCTGAAATCATGCACCATTCTGTACGTGTCAGGGGAACCTTTGGGCCCTTTTTTTCTTGATTGGATACAAGGGAGTGTTACAGGGGGGGACCTTTGTACTAGAGCCCCTGCTTGCACATATTCTCTTATATCTCTGGTCAGGGCCATTGATTTGGCTGGGCTTAAGGGATACTGTTTTATCAAGGGAATTTCAAACACCAATCCCTCCAGTCCCTTCGTGGTCACCAGTTTCCTAGGCCAGAGGCAAAGGAGGAGGGAAGGAAGGAGGAGAGTCAGTCTGCTCCCTCTCCTATTTGGGGTTTTTGCACTGTCTGGCGTAATGTCCATTCTGTCCACAATTCCAGCACTGTACGGTCGCTCGGTCACCTGGTGCCCTCCCTTTCTGCTTCCACTGTCTTCCTTGTGCTCTAGCATACATAAGTGGTCGCTTGCATTTTGTCAGTTCAACCCCCTTAGCTACTTGCAGAAGGTCTGTTGGGTCCATGTTTCTCCACTCAGGTCTGGCTGTCTGTACTGCTTTTCGTAAAACCTTATTCATACCGTTAATGAATATACTCATCAGTATTTTGTCATTAAGGGAGGTTCTGACTTTGTACCCCACGTCTGCCCACTTCAGCTGTAACCTCCAAAAGTACGTCTCTATACTCTCCCCTTCCTGCTGTATTACGTCAGTCAGGGATAGAGGGAAAGGTTGGTCTTCAGGGTCAGATAACTGTTTTCTTTCCTCACCGTCAGAGTAATGTCCAGCTTCCTCCCCAAAACTCAATTCCTTCACTACCTCTGTCTCAGTGTCAGCGTCCTCTGTCATCACATGTGATCTGGTTCGAACAGGATTTAGTGCAATCTGCTTAGGGCGAGTAACATTACACGTAGCACAAGTACTTCTCCAGTCTGGGTTTTTCTGACTACAATGTTTACAAGTCCATTCATCTGGTCTGGGTTTCTGATCATGTGAAGGGGGGGCGGTAGCAGTCACAGTTTTGCTTTTGGTGCATTAAAACATTTATAATACACTTTACATAACAATAATATAATAATACATCCCACTGTTATTTCTTTACATCCACAATGCTGCACCTCTTCCCTGAATCTGTGCCATTTCTCAACATACAAATACCCACACTCTGGCATGTCTGCCTTTCTGAGTATTGGTCTGACATTTTTCACTGCTTCCTTGACTTTCCTTTCTTGCACTATCTGTTTGGCTGTTTTGGATCCTGCTGGAGCCCCACACTGCACACTGAACAAGTTGCCCATGGCTTCAACTTATTCCCACACAGCCCACCTTTCTGCAAATGCCCTCTCAGTGTCCCTGAACCTTGTTAACAGGCCACACGTCTCCTGGCAAGTCAGAATGGGCTCTCAAGTGGTAGCAAGAAGGCTCAATCAGCATTCACTCTCACCTGCTACACTTGTAGGGCGTATTGGGAAGGGTTAAAAACCTCTCTCACCCAATAGACCAGATGACTAAAGCAGGAAGGACCAGGTGTGATAGTCCTCTCACCTGCTAGACCACCTCCATGTAAGTGGGAAGGCCACACGGCTCTCTAACCCACTTCTTCAAACCTGATGTGCAGTTGGCTACTCCATGCTGGTCCTTTACAGAGTATTCCTGCAACGAACGTAAGAGTTAAACCAAAACAATTAACACAGCTGACTTCTCACAGAGGGCAGAAAATCGCGCAGCTGTTCACTTGACCCCTCCCAAAAGAATGTCAGTAGCGCACAGTTTGTTTAGCAAGAGTGTTATCTCGTTCAGATTCAGCTTCCCAAAACACAATCCTAATACCCACTGGTATAATACACAATCCCTGCAGAAAATTGAGACTACTTATATACCTTCACAGCACTAATATTCTACTTTGCTATAAAACCTTCATCCCCATTTGGAGGGGAAGAAACACACAATATCTCACTATAAGGACAGATCCCAGGACCACTTGTCCTACTCATTCATTGATTCCAGAAACATATGTAACAATACACCTTCCAAGGATCAGTTAACCTCACATGCAAATAAAATTATCTAAACCGCTCTTGACACTGATGGGAAAACATACATATGTCAGGTATCCACTCAAATACTCTATATGGCTATGCCCTGTGACATTTCACAACCGGAACATCTTTTCACAGTCCACAGTATGACCTATAACCATTAGACTTATACATACATATTATTTCACCAAGTCTCTTATCTCAATTACTTGTCACTTTGTTATTCAGAGGCTTCTCATCAATATACAACAACCTATTGCCTGCCTACTTTATCTAGGCATTAATATGAAACCACTTATGAACACAAATCCCTAGACCAGTGTATTGCCCATCAAAGATGCAAAGATGGCCAAAGCAAAACACAAAACACAGCAACACAGCAAATGCAATTATACAGAGACTGTCCCAAATTCCGTGCTATGCACTCTATGCAATCAGTTAATGGACGGACAACAGATTATCTTATTACTCTATATTTCAACTCTCATTCAGACATGCATGAAAAAACAATACTCACTGGTGATGCCAGAGTTCTTGAACCGTGTGTACAGCCTTACCCAGAATATTCGGGAAATCAGAGAGAGTGAAATGAAGTGTAAGAATAAAGCTTCTCACCTTGCTAAATTTCACTGTCTCAAGAGTCCCCAAAACTTCTTCCGAATAGGCTGGTTGGCCACGGCTCCACGTTGGGCACCAAAAACTGTTGTAGCTGTTCTGTTTTGTCACAAGTCAGCTTATGGGATCACCAGTGAGGTCTTCTCAATTAGGCCTCTTCAGACCTAATCAAGATCGAGCGCTCGGAGAAAAAGACCAGCATCCATGTGGGCATGATCAATTTTCTGTTTATTTAACCAAAGTACACTTTATTTATACCATTTACAGATCAATGTGATATTGCAAATAAGGCTTCTAAGCTGGACTTTACAAGTTGCTCATATGACCTTTAAGTTTTAGCAAAGCAAAAATGTAGAGTCATGCATATGAGATAAGAAGAAGATAAGAAGAACATTTAGAGACAAAATAATCCTTGAGCCGGTCTCTTATTCCGAAGGCTCCATAATGACTATGAACTACCACCAGATATACTTACTAATAACAATAAAATATCTTTAATGAAGAAATATAGAAACTATTAACCCTTCTATATCACACAGCACTGGGCCCAGGACAGAGCCTTGCGGGTATTACACAGCACTGGCCCCAGGACAGAGCCTTGCGGATATTACACAGCACTGGCCCCAGGATAGAGCCTTGCGGATATTACACAGCACTGGGCTCAGGGCAGAGCCTTGTGGGTATTACACAGCACTGGGCCCAGGACAGAGCCTTGCGGGTATTACACAGCACTGGGCCCAGGACAGAGCCTTGCGGATATTACACAGCACTGGGCCCAGGACAGAGCCTTGCGGGTATTACAAAGCACTGGGCCCAGGACAGAGCCTTGCGGGTATTACACAGCACTGGCCCCAGGACAGAGCCTTGCGGGTATTACAAAGCACTGGGCCCAGGACAGAGCCTTGCGGGTATTACAAAGCACTGGGCCCAGGACAGAGCCTTGCGGATATTACACAGCACTGGGCCCAGGACAGAACCTTATGGATATTACACAGCACTGGGCCCAGGACAGAACCTTATGGATATTACACAGCACTGGCCCCAGGACAGAGCCTTGCGGGTATTACAAAGCACTGGGCCCAGGACAGAGCCTTGCGGGTATTACAAAGCACTGGGCCAAGGACAGAGCCTTGCGGGTATTACAAAGCACTGGGCCCAGGACAGAGCCTTGCGGATATTACACAGCACTGGGCCCAGGACAGAGCCTTACAGATATTACGCAGCACTGGCCCCAGGACAGAGCCCTGCGGATATTACACAGCACTGGCCCAGGGCAGAGCCTTGCGGATATTACACAGCACTGGACCCAGGACAGAGCCTTGCGGATATCACACAGCACTGGCCCCAGGACAGAGCCTTGCGGATATTACACAGCACTGGCCCCAGGACAGAGCCTTGCGGATATTACACAGCACTGGCCCCAGGGCAGAGCCTTGCGAATATTACACAGCACTGGCCCCAGGACAGAGCCTTGCGAATATTACACAGCACTGGCCCCAGGACAGAGCCTTGCGGGTATTACACAGCACTGGCCCCAGGATAGAGCCTTGCAGATATTACACAGCACTGGCCCAGGACAGAGCCTTGCGGATATTACACAGCACTGGGCCCAGGACAGAGCCTTGTGGATATTACACAGCACTGGCCCCAGGACAGAGCCTTGCGGGTATTACACAGCACTGGCCCCAGGACAGAGCCTTGCAGATATTACACAGCACTGGCCCAGGACAGAGCCTTGCGGATATCACACAGCACTGGCCCCAGGACAGAGCCTTGCGGATATTACACAGCACTGGCCCCAGGGCAGAGCCTTGCGAATATTACACAGCACTGGGCCCAGGACAGAGCCTTGCGGATATTACACAGCACTGGCCCCAGGGCAGAGCCTTGCGGATATTACACAGCACTGGCCCCAGGGCAGAGCCTTGCGGATATTACACAGCACTGGCCCCAGGGCAGAGCCTTGCGGATATTACACAGCACTGTGACTCGCCCACCCCAGGGCTATGGGACACCCAGTGCCGGGCCGGACTTGTCCGGTGGTAGTCAGTGGTGGCTGGGCCCGGCTCCGTGGCCCTGGTGGGTGTCAGTAGAATATGTGGCTTGATGAATAAAGTTTGTGTTCGTGACGCCACCTGTGGTATGCGGCTATTAGGCCGCCGCTGCCGTGTGAGGCCTCCGGGGTGATGTTATGGCAGCAATGGTGGTACTGCTCCCCACAGGTGGAGCGGAGCCCCGGGGACACTGTTAGTACTCGTGAAAGTCTATGGGGTTGTGTGGCTAACACGGTGCAGGGCCGACAGGCAATGAAAGAACCAGGCACAAACAACAGTCTCTTTACCTTTTCCTCTTTTACTTTGGGAACAGTCCAGTCCTGGGAGACCATTACAGGTGGTGATAGGGATCCGGTCGGCCTGGAAGTACTTGGGGTGATCTTTCTGGCCAGCTGAGTATGAGGCCTACTCCTGTGCTTTTCTTTGTTATGATAGGACCCTGCTTCTCTGAATCCAGCAATGGCGCTCTTTGCTGCTGGGACTGATGGTACGTCCCTTTCCCTCTGTAGCAGGCTGCGCAGGCCCTCTCTGGTGCTTCTCTGCTGAAGTTCACACCAGGCCCTGATGCTGCAGCTGTACCTTCGGGATGTTTATGGGCCAGGTGCTTGCAGCTCTCCTGCCCTTCGGATTCGGCTACCAGGGAGTATGTTAAGCCCTGGTGGCCACAGACTCTGATGTCGAGTCTCTCCGCTGCCTCTCTGCTACTCCTGCTTCCCTGGGCCAAGCTACTCTAGCTCTAGGCCCCAGATCCACAGGACAGCACTACTCTGCGTCTGCTTTTTTCCACTTCTCCCTACAGACTGAACACTACTTCCTCCCTCAGGTCAGATTTGAGGAAAACTCCCTGGAATTCCAGGTTCAGAGCTCCCCCTGCTGGCCGGAGGGAGAACTGCGTTGGGTGTTAAACTTGCTGGCCAATGGACCTCCCCATTACCTCCAGGCTCAGCATTAACCCTTTGGGAGGGCAATGCTGTTGTGGCGACCAGGTCCTGGGGCGCCACACTCCCCCTTAGTTAAATTCAGTACTCCCGGACTGTAGAAAACAAAACAAAACAGGTTACAACATTTCATCCCATTATGGGAGGCGCATTACTTAAACGTTACAACTTAAACACTACTATAAGAGTCCAGTGTGGCTCCCTGCCGGGTGTCCATTACACTGCTCCATGGGGGACCCGCCGCGATCAAACCGCCAACGTAGGCTCTGGGCGTGCGTCAGAGCATTGATGACCCCACTCTATGCACGCCGGACGGGTTTTTCTTCAGGGGTGTTGAGCACACTGGTGCTAACTATGAACAATTTACAGTTAGGTCCAGAAATATTTGGACAGTGACAATTTTGGCGAGTTGGGCTCTGCATGCCGCCACATTGGATTTGAAATGAAACCTCTACAACAGAATTCAAGTGCAGATTGTAACGTTTAATTTGAAGGTTTGAACAAAAATATCTGATAGAAATTGTAGGAATTGTCACATTTCTTTACAAACACTCCACATTTTAGGAGGTCAAAAGTAATTGGACAAATAAACCAAACCCAAACAAAATATATTTTCAATATTTTGTTGCGAATCCTTTGGAGGCAATCACTGCCTTAAGTCTGGAACCCATGGACATCACCAAACGCTGGGTTTCCTCCTTCTTAATGCTTTGCCAGGCCTTTACAGCCGCAGCCTTCAGGTCTTGCTTGTTTGTGGGTCTTTCCGTCTTAAGTCTAGATTTGAGCAAGTGAAATGCATGCTCAATTGGGTTAAGATCTGGTGATTGACTTGGCCATTGCAGAATGTTCCACTTTTTTGCACTCATGAACTCCTGGGTAGCTTTGGCTGTATGCTTGGGGTCATTGTCCATCTGTACTATGAAGCGCCGTCCGATCAACTTTGCGGCATTTGGCTGAATCTGGGCTGAAAGTATATCCCGGTACACTTCAGAATTCATCCGGCTACTCTTGTCTGCTGTTATGTCATCAATAAACACAAGTGACCCAGTGCCAGTGAAAGCCATGCATGCCCATGCCATCACGTTGCCTCCACCATGTTTTACAGAGGATGTGGTGTGCCTTGGATCATGTGCCGTTCCCTTTCTTCTCCACACTTTTTTCTTCCCATCATTCTGGTACAGGTTGATCTTTGTCTCATCTGTCCATAGAATACTTTTCCAGAACTGAGCTGGCTTCATGAGGTGTTTTTCAGCAAATGTACCTCTGGCCTGTCTATTTTTGGAATTGATGAATGGTTTGCATCTAGATGTGAACCCTCTGTATTTACTTTCATGGAGTCTTCTCTTTACTGTTGACTTAGAGACAGATACACCTACTTCACTGAGAGTGTTCTGGACTTCAGTTGATGTTGTGAACGGGTTCTTCTTCACCAAAGAAAGTATGCGGCGATCATCCACCACTGTTGTCATCCGTGGACGCCCAGGCCTTTTTGAGTTCCCAAGCTCACCAGTCAATTCCTTTTTTCTCAGAATGTACCCGACTGTTGATTTTGCTACTCCAAGCATGTCTGCTATCTCTCTGATGGATTTTTTCTTTTTATTCAGCCTCAGGATGTTCTGCTTCACCTCAATTGAGAGTTCCTTAGACCGCATGTTGTCTGGTCACAGCAACAGCTTCCAAATGCAAAACCACACACCTGTAATCAACCCCAGACCTTTTAACTACTTCATTGATTACAGGTTAACGAGGGAGACACCTTCAGAGTTAATTGCAGCCCTTAGAGTCCCTTGTCCAATTACTTTTGGTCCCTTGAAAAAGAGGAGGCTATGCATTACAGAGCTATGATTCCTAAACCCTTTCTCCGATTTGGATGTGAAAACTCTCATATTGCAGCTGGGAGTGTGCACTTTCAGCCCATATTATATATAATTGTATTTCTGAACATGTTTTTGTAAACAGCTAAAATAACAAAACTTGTGTCACTGTCCAAATATTTCTGGACCTAACTGTAGGTGTTGGCCACCCATAGTCCAGTGGCCCAATTGTCCATTTACTTAATCACCTAAGACAAAAAGCATTTTATACACAACATTACAGACATTTCACATAACTATTTACATTCTGTTAGGTATTTTACTTTCTATGTTCTATACCTTGGAGGGGGCTGTCCCCGAGTGCTACGTTGGGACCGGCATAGCTCTGGGGTTTGTCCCTGACTACTTGGAGTGTCTGCCCCCCCCCCATGTTATTGGTAGGCCTAACCCTGACAGGAATGCATGTTGGTTGCTTACGGGATCTCAGATTCGCCAAGGGTACGGCAGGTTCACCACTGGCAGGGGGTTGATTCTCCTGTTCCACTGCTGGCGTGTCATCTTGTGTTGGAGCGGACAGTTCCTTAGGTGGATCTGGAACCTCTTCTGTTTCTGGCTCGACCAACTGCGGGAACGTCAAGACTGGTACCACTATGGCATTGTTTATTCGGGTCCAAGTTTTGGGGAATTTTCCAAGGACTGTTTGGATCATCTCTTCCTCTTTTTCTTGACTTTGGGGACTTTCTTGCACTTCGTCTAATTCTTTTTGGATTCTGCACCGTTCGGGGCAGGCTTTCAGGCGGTCTCGAGAAACTGCTTGATAGGTCTTGCCTTCATCTTTGCTTATGAGGCATACCTTACTATTGTCGAAGTTGGAGGGGATAATGGTGTAGGGTTCATTCTCCCACTGATCATCTAATTTATGCGCCCTCCGCTTTTTCTTGAGGACCTGTTCTCCAGGTGCTAAGGGAGTTGCTGGAGCTGTTTGATTGTAATGCTGCTCTTGTCTCGTTCTTGCTTGGGACAGGCTCCTTTCTACGCATTCCTGGACCTTGCAGTACTGCTGTTGTCGCTCTGTATCCCAATCTTCTACCTCCTGAATCACTTCAGGTGACACAGTCCCCATATCAAAGTCTACAGGTAACTTGCCAGGTCTTGCTCGCATCAGGTAAGCAGGGCTGCAGTTGGTCGAATTTACCGGGATATGGTTGTACAGGTCTACCAGATCTGGTAACTTCTCTGGCCATTGGTTTCTTTCTTCCAGAGGTAGAGTCTTGAGCATATCAATAACCACATGGTTCATCTTCTCACACAATCCATTGGTTTGGGGGTGGTACGGTGTGGTTCTGATTTTCTTACAACCGTACATGTTACAGAACTCTTGGAACACTTCTGCCTCGAATGCAGGACCTTGATCAGTCAGTACCCTTTCAGGGTAACCGTGAGGTCGACAAAAGTATGCCTGAAATGCTCTAGCTGCTGTTCTGGCTGTCTGGTCCTTCACGGGCACTACTACCAAGAAACGAGAGTAATGGTCCACAATGGTGAGGGCGTACACATAGCCTGACCGGCTTGGTGTTAACTTCACGTGATCCAGGGCCACCAACTCCAGGGGCTGCTTCGTGACAATTGGCTGTAGGGGAGACCTCTGGCTGGCATCATATTTCCGCCTCAGGTTACACGGACCACAGTCTCGGCACCACTTCTCAACTGTCTTTCTCATGTGCACCCAGTAGAACCGATCACGGAGTAGGGTCTCCAACTTCTTCCACCCGAAGTGTCCTGCGCTATCATGATAAGCTGCTAGGACCATTGGAGCATCCCTCTGTGGGACCACTATCTGCCAGACGAGTTCATTCGTTCGCCAGTTGACATATCTTTTGCAGAGCTTGCCTTGGTATGTGAACAGTCGTCCCCTCTCCTTCCACAGCTGCTGGGCTTCTTCTGGAGCATCTGGGCCAAGATGGGTCTCAGCTTGTGCTAGCTTTTCTTTGACCAATCGCACGGCCGGGTCACCGTTCTGTGTTTCTTCCCAATTATGGCGGAGTAATGGGTTGACCGAGACCTCGTGCTGGCTCGAGCGCTTCACTCCTACAGCATGCTCACACTGGGAAACACCTTGGTGATGGAAAGCCGGTAACTCTATCTCTTCGAGTTCATCCAGGTCTTCTCCAGACTCGGGTAAGTGAGGCATTCTGGACAGCGCATCAGCATTGTTATTCTTCTTGCCAGCCCGATACTTGATGGTAAAGTCAAAGTTAGACAGCCGGGCCATCCATCGCTGTTCCAACGCACCCAACTTGGCTGTTGCCAGATGTGTCAACGGATTGTTGTCCGTGAAGATGGTGAACTTGGCCGATGCCAGATAGTGCTTGAAGCGTTCAGTCACTGCCCAAACAATAGCGAGGAACTCCAGCTTGAAGGAACTGTAGTTTTCTGGATTCCTTTCTGTGGGCCGAAGCTTCCTACTGGCGTACGCTATCACCCTCTCTCTGCCTCCCTGCACCTGGGACAGAACAGCTCCCAGTCCCACGTTGCTGGCGTCTGTGTACAGTACAAACGGCTGGCTGTAGTCAGGGTAGGCCAGAATTTCTTCTCCCGTGAGAGCCCCTTTCAGCCGGACAAAGGATGTTTCTAGTTGGCTGCTCCATTCAAATGGAGGGCTCTGCTTCTTAGCCTGCTTTGGCTGGCCCACCAGGAGATCTTGAAGGGGCGCTGCTATCTTGGTGAAACCGTCAATGAACCTTCGGTAGTAGCCCACCAGCCCAAGGAACTGCCGCACCTCCTTTACCGTGGTGGGTCTTGGCCAGTCCTTGATTACAGTGACTTTCTCCGGATCAGGTGCCACACCTTCTGCGCTGACCACATGACCCAGGTACTGTACCTTTGGCTTCAAGAGGTGACATTTGGACGGCTTTATTTTCAGGCCATATTTCGACAAGGACTCAAACACTTCTGCTAAGTGCCTCAGGTGGTCTTCATAAGTCTTGGAGTAGACTATGACGTCATCCAGGTACAACAGCACGGTTTCAAAGTTGTGGTGGCCCAAGCAGCACTCCATCAACCTTTGGAATGTCCCTGGGGCGTTGCAGAGCCCGAATGGCATACAATTGAACTCACAGAGGCCCATTGGTGTCGTGAATGCAGTCTTCTTCTTGTCCGCCTCTGCCACGGGAACCTGCCAATACCCACTGGTGAGATCCAAGGTGGAGAAATAGTTAGCTGACTTTAAGGCTGTTAGTGACTCCTCTATTCTGGGTAGTGGATAAGCATCTTTATGTGTAATGCGGTTAATTTGCCTGTAATCTACGCACATTCTCATTGTACCATCTTTTTTCTTTACGAGCACTAGTGGAGCTGCCCAGGGGCTACAACTATCTCTGATAACCCCAGCCTCCTTCATTTCCCGTAACATTTCTTTGGCACGCTGATACTGTGCGGGGGGTACAGGGCGGTATCTCTCTTTAATGGGATGATGATCACCCGTGGGGATTTGATGTTTAACCCCTTTCACCTGCCCAAAATCTCGGGGGTGTTTGCTGAAGACCCGCTCGTACTCCTGTACCACCCGGTAAACCCCATGCTTTTGGTGTGAGGGGGTGGAGTCGGTGCCCACATGTAATTTTTGGCACCAGTCTTCCAGCTGCCCCTTGGAGCCATTGTCTTCCGCCTGGTCGGACGGGATCAAGGGTTCCACTGCTTTGATGGTATTGTTGCTGACAGTGTACAGTTTTGCTACAGTGGCATACCGGGGCAATTTGGCTTCCTCCTCCCCACAATTCAGGACACGGACGGGCACTCTCCCCTTGCGAACGTCTGCTACCCCTCTGGCTATCAGGACTCCAGGCCTACTTTCTGAATACACATGTTCTACCAGGGCATGGTAATCTTGACCTTTGAGGCCTATTGCTGCCCGACACCATATCAACATTTCACTTCTTGGGGGTATTGCAATGGGGAGGGGGTCACTTACCCTCACACTGCCAATTTCTCCTCCGGCCAGCTCTACCTGCTGCCTCCTCATCAGGGCTCTGATCTCCCTCTGTAGGACACGCTGCTGCCCGGAGCTGGCAGTTTCAGACGCCTGTTGCAACAAAATTATCACTTCGGTAATACAATTTTCTATCACATTTGTACCAATGGTTAGCAGTGGGTCAGATTCTTTGCGATCAATATCTACAATTATCATCCCCTGACATGGCAATTCTACCCGCCCCACTTTAATGGTTACTTCTTTGTACCCAATTTGAGGTAAGGGCTGACCATTACTGGCCACAATTGTTAAACCATCATCTGGGCCATGGTCAATGTCTGAATCAGCCCAATATCTTTTGTACAGTTTATAGGGGATGGTTGTTACCTGGGACCCCGTATCCAGGAGGGCATTCAAAGGGATCCCATCCAGCACAATGGGAAGGACCGGGCGTCCTCCCACATACTTGCTGTGGCTGGGGGTCGAGCCGGGCTTCCTTACACCTGGGGGTTGGCTCCTGGCCCCAGGCTCGGCCCATTTAAAAGGACAGTGTCTTGCAATGTGGCCCGCCTGGCTGCAGCGGCGGCAGATCGGTTGTCCCGTTGAATCATACCGGTCTGTATCTTTTCCTCGGGTCGGCGGAATCCTCCTCTGTCGCATCCATGGGACGTCATCTGGGCTGGAGGCCAACTCGATTTTTGCAGGCGAGGGGGTCATTTGTAGAGACTGCACGGTCTTGGCAAGGGCAGCTACAGTCTTGGTCAGCTCCTGGACCTGCTGTCTGAGCTCTGCAGTGGGATCCTTATCCAGAGACTGCGCCTCGGCCCCTGCAGCAGCTCGTGTTGCAGGCACCACCCCGGGGTACGTGATAGCAAGAGGCCGGAGGGGTACTGGGTCATTCGGTGTAGATTCTCTCAGTACCCGGATGGCCTGGTCCTTAAACTTTGCAAAGTCCAGAGCAGGGTTCTGCAGGACCATGATACGCAGCTGTGTCCTGTGGGCGTCTGACAGGAGCCCCTCTATGAACTGCTCAGTTAGGAGTTTGTGTTCTTCACGTACACTCTCTGGGTCCACCTGTTTAACTGCTTTCAGGGCCTCCTGCAAGTTTAAGGCATAGTCCCTTATGCTGTCTGTGGCCCGTTGTTTGCACCCAAAGAATCTCATCTTTATTTCTGCTGCGGTGCGGGTGTCAAAAGTACTCTTTAGCTTGGCCAGTATCTGGGCTGCTGTCCCTTTATCTGTATCAGGCCAGGACTTCACTTCACGCTGGGCCGTGCCGGCTAGCTGCCCCATTAATATGCCCACCTTCTGGCTCTCAGTCAGCGGATACACCCGGAATAAGCTGTGCAGACTTTCTCTGAAGTCGCTCAAGGTATGTGACTCCCCGGAGTACTGCGGCAGCCATTCCGCTCCCGGGATGTACGGCATTGTGATCGGCATTACCGGCGCTACAGCGGGGGCTGGGGCGACGGCGACTGGGATTGCTTCGGCTGGTGCTGCGGCGTCTCGGGCTATGACAGCCACCTGCCCTCCCTCCGAGTCGGACATCTTCCTCCCCCTTAGTGAACCTTACCAGGCTCCGTTCACTTTTCAAATTCCCTTCTGGGTTGCGCGGGGTTAACAGCGCTCTGCTCTGATGGCGCGCTCCCTTCGCGCTCTTTGTCAGGCACACCCCCCTTCTTCCTGCGCTCAGCAAGGCTAATGGCGGCGGCAGTTTGCAAACAGTAACAGTCTTTTAAGCACAGTTTCTGCAGGCGCACAGTACCCGGTGGGACCGGGCACGAAATCCTGTTCGTGACGCCAAAGTTGACTCGCCCACCCCAGGGCTATGGGACACCCGGTGCCGGGCCGGACTTGTCCGGTGGTAGTCAGTGGTGGCTGGGCCCGGCTCCGTGGCCCTGGTGGGTGTCAGTAGAATATGTGGCTTGGTGAATAAAGTTTGTGTTCGTGACGCCACCTGTGGTATGCGGCTAATAAGCCGCCGCTGCTGTGTGAGGCCTCCGGGGTGATGTTATGGCAGCAATGGTGGTACTGCTCCCCACAGGTGGAGCGGTGCCCCGGGGACACTGTTAGTGCTCGTGAAAGTCTATGGTGTTGTGTGGATAACACGGTGCAGGGCCGACAGGCAATGAAAGAACCAGGCACAAACAACAGTCTCTTTACCTTCTCCTCTTTTATTTTGGGAACAGTCCAGTCCTGGGAGACCATTACAGGTGGTGATAGGGATCCGGTCGGCCTGGAAGTACTTGGGGTGATCTTTCTGGCCAGCTGAGTATGAGGCCTACTCCTGTGCTTTTCTTTGTTATAATAGGACCCTGCTTCTCTGAATCCAGCAATGGCCCTCTTTGCTGCTGGGACCGGTGGTACGTCCCTTTCCCTCTGTAGCAGGCTGCGCAGGCCCTCTCTGGTGCTTCTCTGCTGGAGTCCACACCGGGCCCTGATGCTGCAGCTGTACCTTTGGGATGTATATGGGTCAGGTGCTTGCAGCTCGCCTGCCCTTCGGATTCGGCTACCAGGGAGTATTTTAAGCCCTGGTGGCCACAGACTCCGATGTCCGAGTCTCTCCGCTGCCTCTCAGCTACTCCTGCTTCTCTGGGCCAAGCTACTCTAGCTCCAGGCCCCAGTTCCACAAGACAGCTCACTCGGCGTCTGCTTCCTTCCACTTCTCTCTACAGACTGAACACTACTTCCTCCCTCAGGTCAGACTTGAGGAAGGCTCCCTGGAATTCCAGGTTCAGAGCTCCCCCTGCTGGCCGGAGGGAGAACTGCGTTGGGTGTTAAACTTGCTGGCCAATGGACCTCCCCATTACCTCCAGGCTCAGCATTAACCCTTTGGGAGGGCAATGCTGTTGTGGCGACCAGGTCCTGGGGCGCCACAACTGGGCCCAGGACAGAGCCTTGTGGATATTACACAGCACTGGCCCCAGGGCAGAGCCTTGCGGATATTACACAGCACTGGGCCCAGGACAGAGCCTTACAGATATTACACAGCACTGGCCCCAGGACAGAGCCTTACAGATATTACACAGCACTGGGCCCAGGACAGAGCCTTGCGGGTATTACACAGCACTGGCCCAGGACAGAGCCTTGCGGATATTACACAGCACGGGCCCCAGGACAGAGCCTTACAGATATTACACAGCACTGGCCCCAGGACAGAGCCTTACAGATATTACATAGCACTGGGCCCAGGACAGAGCCTTGCGGGTATTACACAGCACTGGCCCAGGACAGAGCCTTGCGGATATTACACAGCACGGGCCCCAGGACAGAGCCTTGTGGATATTACACAGCACGGGCCCCAGGACAGAGCCTTGCGGGTATTACACAGCACTGGCCCAGGACAGAGCCTTGCGGATATTACACAGCACGGGCCCCAGGACAGAGCCTTGTGGATATTACACAGCACTGGGCCCAGGACAGAGCCTTACAGATATTACACAGCACTGGCCCCAGGACAGAGCCTTACAGATATTACACAGCACTGGCCCCAGGACAGAGCCTTACAGATATTACACAGCACTGGCCCCAGGACAGAGCCTTACAGATATTACACAGCAATGGCCCAGGACAGAGCCTTACAGATATTACACAGCACTGGCCCCAGGACAGAGCCTTACAGATATTACACAGCACTGGCCCCAGGACAGAGCCTTACAGATATTACACAGCACTGGGCCCAGGACAGAGCCTTGCGGGTATTACACAGCACTGGCCCAGGACAGAGCCTTGCGGATATTACACAGCACTGGGCCCAGGACTGAGCCCTGCGGATATTACACAGCACTGGCCCCAGGACAGAGCCTTGCGGATATTACAAAGCACTGGCCCCAGGACAGAGCCTTGTGGATATTACACAGCACTGGCCCCAGGACAGAGCCTTACAGATATTACACAGCACTGGGCCCAGGACAGAGCCTTACAGATATTACACAGCACTGGACCCAGGACAGAGCCTTGCAGATATTACACCGCACTGGACCCAGGACAGAGCCTTGCGGATATTACACAGCACTGGGCCCAGGACAGAGCCTTGCGGGTATTACACAGCACTGGCCCAGGACAGAGCCTTGCGGATATTACAAAGCACTGGGCCCAGGACAGAGCCTTGCGGATATTACAAAGCACTGGGCCCAGGACAGAGCCTTGCGGGTATTACACAGCACTGGGCCCAGGACAGAGCCTTGCGGATATTACAAAGCACTGGGCCCAGGACAGAGCCTTGCGGATATTACACAGCACTGGCCCCAGGACAGAGCCTTGCGGATATTACACAGCACTGGCCCCAGGACAGAGCCTTGCGGATATTACACAGCACTGGCCCCAGGACAGAGCCTTGCGGATATTACACAGCACTGGCCCAGGACAGAGCCTTGCGGATATTACAAAGCACTGGGCCCAGGACAGAGCCTTGCGGGTATTACACAGCACTGGCCCCAGGACAGAGCCTTGCAGATATTACACAGCACTGGCCCAGGACAGAGCCTTGCGGATATCACACAGCACTGGCCCCAGGACAGAGCCTTGCAGATATTACACCGCACTGGCCCCAGGACAGAGCCTTGCGGATATTACACAGCACTGGGCCCAGGATAGAGCCTTGCGGATATTACACAGCACTGGCCCCAGGACAGAGCCTTGCGGATATGACACAGCACTGGGCCCAGGACAGAGCCTTGCGGATATTACACAGCACTGGCCCCAGGACAGAGCCTTGCGGATATTACACAGCACTGGCCCCAGGACAGAGCCTTGCGAATATTACACAGCACTGGCCCCAGGACAGAGCCTTGCGGGTATTACACAGCACTGGCCCCAGGACAGAGCCTTGTGGATATTACACAGCACTGGGCCCAGGACAGAGCCTTGTGGATATTACACAGCACTGGCCCCAGGACAGAGCCTTGCGGGTATTACACAGCACTGGGCCCAGGACAGAGCCTTGCGGGTATTACACAGCACTGGCCCCAGGACAGAGCCTTGTGGATATTACACAGCACTGGCCCCAGGACAGAGCCTTGTGGATATTACACAGCACTGGCCCCAGGACAGAGCCTTGCGGATATTACACAGCACTGGCCCCAGGACAGAGCCTTGCGGATATTACACAGCACTGGCCCCAGGACAGAGCCTTGCGGATATTACACAGCACTGGGCCCAGGACAGAGCCTTGCGGATATTACACAGCACTGGCCCCAGGACAGAGCCTTGCGGATATTACACAGCACTGGCCCCAGGACAGAGCCTTGCGGATATTACACAGCACTGGCCCAGGACAGAGCCTTGCGGATATTACACAGCACTGGCCCCAGGACAGAGCCTTGCGGATATTACACAGCACTGGCCCCAGGACAGAGCCTTGCGGCCCCCGCTTTTGACTTTCCTCCAGGTTGATCTGTATCCATTTAGTATTGTTGTATTACAGTTAAAAGCATATAACACAAAACTATGGAAACCACTCGATGTAACAGTCTAGCCCTGTTGCTGGCTCCCCAGGGAGTAGAATATTCGGGCCCTTAGAGCTTCCAGGGCCCATGCGTTTTTCAGGCACCCACCGAGAACAGGATAGCGACAAATGTAGGAAGCTTCACGAGCACAGCAAAGTCTATAGCCAGGTAACCGAATTGTCCCCAACCTGCCAGCCAAATCCTAGGATCCTTGGCGGTATTCCTGCACATTGTAATCTAATTTATGATCCCCTAGCCGTCACCGAAGTGCCTAGGCTGGGTAATGGATTTCCAACAGTGACCAACACCCCTACGTTTCAGCCATGTGGCAAAGAACCACCTGGTGACTCCAGCAGCCCCTTTTTAGATCTCCCGGGCACTCATGCCAGGGTATATGGTCTCACCGGTTTGGTGGAATAAGACTGTGCTCTGATTGGATGGCATTCCAATCCGCATGGTTAATTCTGTAGGAGTCTCCTCTGAGTGAGGTAGACAGAGAGGCTGAGGGGATTTACATTAATTTATGGGCGGCTCTGATAGTCCCAGGGAAAACAATGACTCAACAAAGACGAGTTACCACGCAACAGGGATCCAGTTCTGGCCAATTAAGAATATTAACCCCTAACTGAACATTTTTACAGGCAGTGTCCTCACAATTCGGTGCCACATGTAAGATGGCCAACGGTAAAATCCTGGAGGGAGATATTTTTCACTTAAGTTACTAACTTCAGAGATGTGACACCCAGAATGTAAGGTCCGGCACCATTACGGTGCTGAGAGGGTTAATCAGCCGTGATAAGGGCTGGGTTGTTTTGTGAACAGTTAGAGATGGGTGGGACGTCTGTCCACATATCTCCACTGTGAGGTAAATCCTGGGATATGAAGAGGAATTATGACTAGAAGTCATAATTGCTCTCATCACTCCCTGGCAGTGCCCCCCCCCCTCCCTTCTTGTTCTCAAATGTCCAGCATCTGTGAAGGTGTCACATCCCACTTACACCTCCAACAGCCATCTCCTCTGATATGGAGATGAGATGTTGTGCGGACAATGGACACAGGATGGCTCCCTGCCGTCACCCTGTAACAAGAGTTGTATCTCATTAGCAAGGCTTGGAAGTAGCCAGACAGAACGACTCCAGTAAAAAATGGTTCATATCTCGCAAGCCATATCTCCGATAAATATGGCAACCATAAAAATGGTGTTTGCGCAGGCGGACGATGCTGGCACACCTTTTTTATGGAAGGGGGAGCTTGGGAAATACCCCAGGCGTGATATCAGCCATATGGGAACTCGTAGACAGGTCATGAGTCCCCTCGTTCTGTAGCTAAATTCATAACTGTCACAATGAGAGCATTGGCGTCCGCCTACGACGCTCCCAGGCAAAGTTATGGCCCATATTCCATGTTGTGAATTTGTCCATAACCCCAGCCAGGGGTGGAGCAGTGCTCCCTGTGAGGTCACTAAGGTAGGAGGGGACCTGGATTTGCCCAGGTTGATAACCCTGCTTCGGCCATTTTCCAAGGTTCTTTCGCTGGGGGTCACGTGTAGGAAACATCTGCGGGAGTTCCTGGAAACCTGGTCTACAGCGCCCCCCTGTGGCCAGACGCACAAGGTAACTGATTGAATTGCATACCTGTTTGTATACCATGCTTTATCTGTAACTGTACTCTGACATAACTGTATATTCTGTAGATTCCCTATTGTATATATTGTAGTTCTAGTGTGCTTTAGGCTGATTAAAGTATATAATTAATCTTGGGCTGTTCTGTTATCTCGATCTTGAATCCCACGTCTGTGTGTTCGGCTAATAGTTACCGTGAAGCGGTTGGTGGCAGCGAGTTGTGCCAAGGATTATTGTGGGGAGGCCAGTGAGATTCGGGAAGATATTATATATTCCGCCCGCGGAGGTCGGGGGAATATATACCTTACTCTCACCGGGGACCCTTCAATAATCGGCATAAGTAGTATAGCGGCCTCCTTGCTTATTGTCGGGCAATTCCATAATTGGCCTGACTATAAGAGGGGCGCTAGAGAGCGCGTCACGTGCTCTGTCTGTCGGTCGGGAGGTATAAAGTAGGGGTGACCCCCACTTGTTACCCCCCGATTGTGACGTACTGGTAGCCAGCGCGGGGGATTTCTGAGTGACCCCCCCGGTGGTTTGTGACATATTGGTGGCAAGCGGTGGGATCGAGATAATAGTGTGTGTGAGTGTGAGACCCATACTCCCAGACACTAAAGACTGCCTGCAGCAGCTGTGGCTGCTGGGGTCTTCAGACTAGCTCAACACTAGAGTGTCAGAGTGCAGATACTGTAAGGTGTGTGGGTGCATCAGGTGTCAGTTCTGTGTCAGTGACCAAAGTCTGCAACAATGGCTGAGAGCACCAGGAGCAAAGCCAAAGGAATGGCCGATGCTCAGGCCAGAGACGATGAGGAGGTTGTCCACGAGTCCTCCAGGAGCCCGACGCCAGAAAACAGCTCTGCAGAGGACATTGCACAACCGGGCACTGCTGGACAAGATGAGGAGCAGCTCGCCCAAGGGTCCTCAACGAGCCAGATGCCAGCCCTCCGCTCTGCAATGGACAGTGAATCACCAGGCTCCGCAGCGGGCCGCAGATCACCACGTGCCATTCCACCGAGCCTGGGAGGCTCGGATAGCCTTCTTCAAATGGCTATGGCCCTACGCCAGGCTGGAGACCGGGAGGGCTACAAGGAACTCATGGCCGAGCGTGAGCGGCAAGCAGCGCGTGAAGAGCGCCAGGCAGAGCGTAACTACCAGCTGCAGCTAGCTCAGCTCCGGCCCTCATCAGCCACCCGTGACCTTCCAGACACCAAACTTCCAAAGGTCCGTGTTGAGGACTTCCCAGTGCTGGAGAAGGATGGAGACTTGGACTCTTTCTTGACTGCTTTTGAACGGACTTGCTTGCAGCATCATCTGAACAAGGACCAGTGGGCCAAATACCTGACCCCCCGTTTAAGGGGTAAGGCCCTGGATATCCTTGGGGACTTGCCTGCTGAGGCGGATCAGGGCTACGACACCATCAAGCGGGCCCTGATCCAACAGTACAACCTCACTCCAGAGTCCTACCGCAAGAAGTTCCGGAGCCTACAGAAGGGACCAAAGGACTCCTGGGCTGACCACCGGCGGGCACTTGCCCGAGCTGCCGACCACTGGACCCAAGGCCTGCAGCTTTCCACCGGACCGGAGATCCTGGACTTGTTCATCACGGAGCAACTCTTGTGGAACTGCCCTGAGGATCTCCGCCAGTTCATCCGAGACCAGAAGCCAAAGGGATCCACGGCTACAGCTGCCCTGGCAGATGACTACACCAACAATCGGGCTCCTGAAGCCAGGAGAGCAGCCACCAGCAGCACCTGGAGAGGGGGTAAGATGAACTCTGCGACTGCCCCACCTGCCCCTAGACTGCAGGGGGTGTCCCCCTCAACTCCCCTCTCCAGGCCCGGGGCAGAACCAAGACGGTGCCACCAGTGCAACCTACCTGGACACTTCAAGGCCATGTGCCCTCAGCGTCCCAAGGCCCCGGCTCCGTCCCCGTCCCAAGGGCCGCCCAAGGTGTATTGTGTGGGTGGGGGTGGTGGTAGGTCCCTGGACAGCTTCCAACCTGTCACCGTCGGCCAGTCTGTGACCATAGGACTGCGAGACAGCGCCTCGGAGGTGACTCTGGTGCGGCCTGAGATGGTGTCCCCCCAAGACTTGATCCCTGGAAAAACCCTCGCTGTCTCCGGGATTGGAGGCATTGACCCGGCGCTGCCTGTTGCTGACATTTATGTGGACTGGGGCGCAGGGCGAGGGGTGAGGGAGGTGGGGGTAACTGATCGGATCCCTGCAAACGTGCTACTTGGGACAGATTTGGGGCAAATAACCTCCCAGTTTGGCCCCGCCCCAAAGGCTGAACCTTCAGCCAGTGCTGACATGACTCCTGACAATGTTAATGTGTTATCTATGAATGATGTAAGGGAGGAAGGAGTGAACTCTGATATTTCTGCTTGCACAGACACCATAGACACACACACAGCTGCAGCTGTGACAGGGGAGGGGGTCAGAGAAAGGTGTGACAATGCCTCTACAAGTAACCAGCCTGTGAGCTGGGATCTGTTGCCCTCTGCAGGGATAAGCAGAGAGCAGGGTGCTGCAGGGGGAGGACCAGTGTGTGGGGTGGGGGCTACCACAGCAAATGTGGGGTCCCCAGAGATTTCACACCGGGGTTCTGTTGCTGCAGGAGGGGAACAGGCAGGTGAGATTGGGGCCGGTCCAGGAGCGGAAGTGCTCCCAGGTAAGATCTCGGTGCATGGTTCCCCCACAACCGGGGTGTCAGGAAGCCAGGTAGGTCTGCCTGAACCGGCGACTTGGTCAGGAACGGAGGAGGAGCAGGCACGACCCACGGTCGCAGCGGCTGTGGCCGCTGTCACCCGCAGTGGGAGTGCTGGAAGCCAAGGGGCCTCCCGGAGGTCCGATAGCTCTTCCCCTTCTGACCAAGTGGCAGCCGAGTCAGGTGGAGGCCAGGACACAGGTCCCGGGGTACTGACTGAAGATGTGACAGTCTCGTCGATTCTGGCCACATCTAGTCAGGAGTTTCAGGCAGCGTTAGAAGCTGACGACAGCCTGAAAGCTCTAAAGGAGCAGGCGGCACAGCCTCCCTCGGACTCGGACCCGGAGCGAGTGGTCTGGGACCAAGGACGGCTGTACCGGGCCACGGTCCAGCAGGGTTCACCGGAGGCGTGGCCCAGGGACCGACAGTTGGTGGTACCCTATCCGTTCCGGACGGAGTTGTTGCGGATCGCACATGAGATTCCGATGGCCGGACACCTAGGGATCGCTAAGACCAAGGCCAGGTTAAACCAGCATTTCTACTGGCCAAAAATGGGGGCCGATGTGGCTGCCTACTGCCGTTCGTGTGAAACCTGTCAGAGAGTGGGGAAGGCGGGGCCACGCCCCAAAGCCCCACTGGTATCTCTGCCAATCATCGATGAGCCTTTCAGGAGGGTGGCTGTGGATCTGGTCGGCCCGCTGGCCATCCCCAGCAGCTCCGGGAAACGCTTCATACTGACGGTAGTGGACTATGCCACCCGGTACCCAGAAGCAGTGGCCTTGTCGTCCATTCGGGCTGACAAGGTGGCCACCGCATTGCTGGAGATTTTCTCCCGAGTGGGTTTTCCCCAGGAAATGCTCACTGACCGGGGGACCCAATTCATGTCCCAGCTGATGGAGGCCCTCTGTAAGCAAGTCCAGGTGCGACATCTGGTGGCCAGCCCGTACCATCCACAGACTAATGGCCTGTGCGAGCGGTTCAATGGCACCTTAAAGCAGATGCTTAAGATGTTGGTCGACTCCCATGGGCGTGACTGGGAGCGGTATCTCCCACACCTGTTATTTGCTTACCGGGAGGTTCCACAGGCCTCAACAGGATTCTCACCGTTTGAGCTCCTGTACGGGCGACGTGTGCGGGGCCCCCTGGCTCTGGTGAAAGAGGCTTGGGAAGGGGATTTGGCCACCCCTGGAGTGTCGGTTATCGAGTATGTCATGCGCTTCCGGGACAAAATGCAGGCCTTGACGCAACTGGTACACGACAATATGGCTCAAGCCCAGGCCGATCAGAAGCGTTGGTACGACCAGAACGCTTGTGAGAGGACCTACCAAGTGGGTCAAGAGGTGTGGGTACTGGTCCCCGTACCACAGGACAAGCTTCAGGCAGCCTGGGAAGGCCCATACCTCGTGTACCAGCAGCTCAACCCTGTGACGTACCTGGTCACCCTGGACCCTGCCCGTGGAAGGCGGAAGCCCTTCCATGTGAACATGATGAAGGCACATCATGAGCGGGAGGCATGTGCGCTCCCCGTGTGCAACCTGCCCGAGGAGGGAGAAGCGGAAACCCTCTTGGATATGCTAGCCCAGGTTAGGGCAGGCGGATCCATTGAGGATGTGGAGGTTGGCCACCAGCTCTTGGAGGACCAACGGTCCCAGCTGTGGGCCACCCTACACCCCTTCCGGGGGTTGTTTACCAACCAGCCCGGAAGGACTGACTTGGCTGTCCATCACGTGGACACTGGGGATCATCCCCCGATCCGGCGTTCAGCATATCGGGTCTCCCTGGAGGTGCAGCAACACATGCGCCAGGAGATTGACGAGATGCTGGAGCTGGGGGTGATCCAGGCATCCAACAGCGCTTGGGCCTCGCCTGTAGTCCTCGTCCCTAAGAAGGACCGAACCACTCGGTTCTGCGTGGACTACAGGGGGCTCAATGCGGTCACGGTCGCCGATGCGTACCCAATGCCACGCATCGATGACCTGCTCGATCAGTTGGCCGGGGCTCAGTACCTGACCATCATGGATCTGAGCCGGGGATATTGGCAGATCCCCCTGACTCGCAAGGCCAGGGAACGCTCTGCCTTTATTACCCCATTTGGACTGTACGAGTCCACGGTGATGCCATTCGGGATGAGGAATGCCCCTGCCACTTTCCAGCGGATGGTCAACACCCTGCTCAAGGGACTTGAAGGGTACGCGGCCGCGTACCTAGATGACATTGCCGTCTTCAGTCCCACCTGGGAGGACCACCTAGAGCATCTAGCACAGGTGCTCAGGCGGATCCACCGGGCAGGTTTGACCATCAAGCCGGGAAAGTGTCAGCTGGCCATGAGCGAGGTCCAGTACCTCGGTCACCGGGTAGGTGGGGGAACGCTGAAGCCCGAGCCTGAGAAAGTGGAGGCCATCGCATCCTGGCCCACCCCCAGGACCAAGAAGCAGGTGATGTCCTTCTTGGGGACCGCTGGGTACTATAGGAGGTTTGTTCCATGCTATAGTAGCCTGGCAAAGCCCTTGACGGACCTCACCAAGAAGAAGCTGCCCTCTGCAGTCGATTGGACAGTGGACTGCGAGACAGCCTTCCGGGCCCTAAAGGACGCCCTGTCCAGCCCGCCCGTGCTACAGGCAGCCGACTTCACGCGGCCGTTTGTAGTACAGACCGACGCCAGTGACTTCGGCCTCGGTGCGGTGCTCAGCCAGGTGGACTCTGCGAGCCAAGAGCACCCAGTCTTGTACCTGAGCAGGAAGCTGTTACCGAGGGAAGTGGCCTATTCTACAATGGAGAAGGAGTGCCTGGCCATAGTGTGGGCCCTGCAGCGTCTGCAACCCTATCTATACGGGCGCCACTTCATCGTGGAGACGGACCACAATCCCCTCAGCTGGTTGCACACCGTCTCTGGGACGAATGGGCGATTGTTGCGATGGAGCCTTGCGCTCCAGCAATACGACTTCACCATTCGCCACAAAAGGGGCCGTGACCACGGTAACGCAGACGGGCTGTCCCGACAAGGAGAGGTCGCGGACGGGCGCACGGGGGAACACCGGAGTGTGCTGCCCCCTAGCGCCCTCAAAAGGGGGGAGGTGTGAGGTAAATCCTGGGATATGAAGAGGAATTATGACTAGAAGTCATAATTGCTCTCATCACTCCCTGGCAGTGCCCCCCCCCCTCCCTTCTTGTTCTCAAATGTCCAGCATCTGTGAAGGTGTCACATCCCACTTACACCTCCAACAGCCATCTCCTCTGATATGGAGATGAGATGTTGTGCGGACAATGGACACAGGATGGCTCCCTGCCGTCACCCTGTAACAAGAGTTGTATCTCATTAGCAAGGCTTGGAAGTAGCCAGACAGAACGACTCCAGTAAAAAATGGTTCATATCTCGCAAGCCATATCTCCGATAAATATGGCAACCATAAAAATGGTGTTTGCGCAGGCGGACGATGCTGGCACACCTTTTTTATGGAAGGGGGAGCTTGGGAAATACCCCAGGCGTGATATCAGCCATATGGGAACTCGTAGACAGGTCATGAGTCCCCTCGTTCTGTAGCTAAATTCATAACTGTCACAATGAGAGCATTGGCGTCCGCCTACGACGCTCCCAGGCAAAGTTATGGCCCATATTCCATGTTGTGAATTTGTCCATAACCCCAGCCAGGGGTGGAGCAGTGCTCCCTGTGAGGTCACTAAGGTAGGAGGGGACCTGGATTTGCCCAGGTTGATAACCCTGCTTCGGCCATTTTCCAAGGTTCTTTCGCTGGGGGTCACGTGTAGGAAACATCTGCGGGAGTTCCTGGAAACCTGGTCTACAGCGCCCCCCTGTGGCCAGACGCACAAGGTAACTGATTGAATTGCATACCTGTTTGTATACCATGCTTTATCTGTAACTGTACTCTGACATAACTGTATATTCTGTAGATTCCCTATTGTATATATTGTAGTTCTAGTGTGCTTTAGGCTGATTAAAGTATATAATTAATCTTGGGCTGTTCTGTTATCTCGATCTTGAATCCCACGTCTGTGTGTTCGGCTAATAGTTACCGTGAAGCGGTTGGTGGCAGCGAGTTGTGCCAAGGATTATTGTGGGGAGGCCAGTGAGATTCGGGAAGATATTATATATTCCGCCCGCGGAGGTCGGGGGAATATATACCTTACTCTCACCGGGGACCCTTCAATAATCGGCATAAGTAGTATAGCGGCCTCCTTGCTTATTGTCGGGCAATTCCATAATTGGCCTGACTATAAGAGGGGCGCTAGAGAGCGCGTCACGTGCTCTGTCTGTCGGTCGGGAGGTATAAAGTAGGGGTGACCCCCACTTGTTACCCCCCGATTGTGACGTACTGGTAGCCAGCGCGGGGGATTTCTGAGTGACCCCCCCGGTGGTTTGTGACATCCACCTTAGGAGGTAATCCGGAGGGAGAAGCCTCTGGAATCACTTGTCCAGTGTCTGGAGGTGGCAGTCTCTCCAGAGCAAGCTCTCGCTACAACACAGTGACCCCGGATTCTGAGTGGGGGGACCCTGCAGACGCATGCACGGATGACTGTTCATTTGTTTTCTTTATGTCAGTAAGGCCGTTTATTTTTACTTTATCTCATGCGGTTTATGAAGCCCTGAATAACCTGCTGATCCTTACTGAGAAGGTTTCCTCTGGCTCCTTGTGAAGCAGCTGAGTGCGAATCTACCACCACATCACACAACTGAAGCTCCAGAAGCTGGGACCAGGCGAAACCAAAACAGATGGATAGCGGTCACACTATAGAGCTCTGTACTGTAGAGAGGTCACACTATAGAGCCCTGTACTGTAGAGAGGTCACACTATAGAGCTCTGTACTGTAGAGAGGTCACACTATAGAGCTCTGTACTGTAGAGAGGTCACACTATAGAGCCCTGTACTGTAGAGAGGTCACACTATAGAGCTCTGTACTGTAGAGAGGTCACACTATAGAGCTCTGTACTGTAGAGAGGTCACACTATAGAGCTCTGTACTGTAGAGCGGTCACACTATAGAGCTCTGTACTGTAGAGAGGTCACACTATAGAGCTCTGTACTGTAGAGCGGTCACACTATAGAGCTCTGTACTGTAGAGAGGTCACACTATAGAGCTCTGTACTGTAGAGAGGTCACACTATAGAGCTCTGTACTGTAGAGAGGTCACACTATAGAGCTCTGTACTGTAGAGCGGTCACACTATAGAGCTCTGTACTGTAGAGCGGTCACACTATAGAGCTCTGTACTGTAGAGAGGTCACACTATAGAGCTCTGTACTGTAGAGAGGTCACACTATAGAGGTCTGTACTGTAGAGAGGTCACACTATAGAGCTCTGTACTGTAGAGAGGTCACACTATAGAGCTCTGTACTGTAGAGAGGTCACACTATAGAGCTCTGTACTGTAGAGAGATCACACTATAGAGCTCTGCACTGTAGAGAGGTCACACTATAGAGCTCTGTACTGTAGAGAGGTCACACTATAGAGCTCTGTACTGTAGAGCGGTCACACTATAGAGCTCTGTACTGTAGAGAGGTCACACTATAGAGCTCTGTACTGTAGAGAGGTCACACTATAGAGCTCTGTACTGTAGAGAGGTCACACTATAGAGCTCTGTACTGTAGAGAGGTCACACTATAGAGCTCTGCACTGTAGAGAGGTCACACTATAGAGCTCTGTACTGTAGAGCGGTCACACTATAGAGCTCTGTACTGTAGAGAGGTCACACTATAGAGCCCTGTACTGTAGAGAGGTCACACTATAGAGCTCTGTACTGTAGAGAGGTCACACTATAGAGCCCTGTACTGTAGAGAGGTCACACTATAGAGCCCTGTACTGTAGAGAGGTCACACTATAGAGCACTGTACTGTAGAGAGGTCACACTATAGAGCTCTGTACTGTAGAGAGGTCACACTATAGAGCCCTGTACTGTAGAGAGGTCACACTATAGAGCTCTGTACTGTAGAGAGGTCACACTATAGAGCACTGTACTGTAGAGAGGTCACACTATAGAGCCCTGTACTGTAGAGAGGTCACACTATAGAGCTCTGTACTGTAGAGCGGTCACACTATAGAGCTCTGTACTGTAGAGAGGTCACACTATAGAGCCCTGTACTGTAGAGAGGTCACACTATAGAGCTCTGTACTGTAGAGAGGTCACACTATAGAGGTCTGTACTGTAGAGAGGTCACACTATAGAGGTCTGTACTGTAGAGAGGTCACACTATAGAGCTCTGTACTGTAGAGAGGTCACACTATAGAGCTCTGTACTGTAGAGAGATCACACTATAGAGGTCTGTACTGTAGAGAGGTCACACTATAGAGCTCTGTACTGTAGAGAGGTCACACTATAGAGCCCTGTACTGTAGAGAGGTCACACTATAGAGCTCTGTACTGTAGAGAGGTCACACTATAGAGCTCTGTACTGTAGAGCGGTCACACTATAGAGCTCTGTACTGTAGAGAGGTCACACTATAGAGCCCTGTACTGTAGAGAGGTCACACTATAGAGCCCTGTACTGTAGAGAGGTCACACTATAGAGCTCTGTACTGTAGAGAGGTCACACTATACAGCTCTGTACTGTAGAGCGGTCACACTATAGAGCCCTGTACTGTAGAGCGGTCACACTATAGAGCTCTGTACTGTAGAGCGGTCACACTATAGAGCTCTGTACTGTAGAGCGGTCACACTATAGAGCTCTGTACTGTAGAGCGGTCACACTATAGAGCTCTGTACTGTAGAGCGGTCACACTATAGAGCCCTGTACTGTAGAGAGGTCACACTATAGAGCTCTGTACTGTAGAGAGGTCACACTATAGAGCTCTGTACTGTAGAGCGGTCACACTATAGAGCTCTGTACTGTAGAGCGGTCACACTATAGAGCTCTGTACTGTAGAGCGGTCACACTATAGAGCCCTGTACTGTAGAGAGGTCACACTATAGAGCTCTGTACTGTAGAGAGGTCACACTATAGAGCTCTGTACTGTAGAGAGGTCACACTATAGAGATCTGTACTGTAGAGAGGTCACACTATAGAGATCTGTACTGTAGAGAGGTCACACTATAGAGCTCTGTACTGTAGAGAGGTCACATTATAGAGCCCTGTACTGTAGAGCGGTCACACTATAGAGCTCTGTACTGTAGAGAGGTCACACTATAGAGATCTGTACTGTAGAGAGGTCACACTATAGAGCTCTGTACTGTAGAGAGGTCACACTATAGAGCCCTGTACTGTAGAGCGGTCACACTATAGAGCTCTGTACTGTAGAGAGGTCACACTATAGAGATCTGTACTGTAGAGAGGTCACACTATAGAGCTCTGTACTGTAGAGAGATCACACTATAGAGGTCTGTACTGTAGAGAGGTCACACTATAGAGCTCTGTACTGTAGAGAGGTCACACTATAGAGCCCTGTACTGTAGAGAGGTCACACTATAGAGCTCTGTACTGTAGAGAGGTCACACTATAGAGCTCTGTACTGTAGAGAGGTCACACTATAGAGCTCTGTACTGTAGAGAGGTCACACTATAGAGATCTGTACTGTAGAGAGGTCACACTATAGAGATCTGTACTGTAGAGAGGTCACACTATAGAGCTCTGTACTGTAGAGAGGTCACACTATAGAGATCTGTACTGTAGAGAGGTCACACTATAGAGCCCTGTACTGTAGAGAGGTCACACTATAGAGCTCTGTACTGTAGAGAGGTCACACTATAGAGCTCTGTACTGTAGAGAGGTCACACTATAGAGCTCTGTACTGTAGAGAGGTCACACTATAGAGCTCTGTACTGTAGAGCGGTCACACTATAGAGCTCTGTACTGTAGAGCGGTCACACTATAGAGCTCTGTACTGTAGAGCGGTCACACTATAGAGCTCTGTACTGTAGAGAGGTCACACTATAGAGCTCTGTACTGTAGAGAGGTCACACTATAGAGCCCTGTACTGTAGAGAGGTCACACTATAGAGCTCTGTACTGTAGAGAGGTCACACTATAGAGCTCTGTACTGTAGAGAGGTCACACTATAGAGCCCTGTACTGTAGAGAGGTCACACTATAGAGCTCTGTACTGTAGAGAGGTCACACTATAGAGCTCTGTACTGTAGAGAGTTCACACTATAGAGCTCTGTACTGTAGAGAGGTCACACTATAGAGCTCTGTACTGTAGAGCGGTCACACTATAGAGCCCTGTACTGTAGAGAGGTCACACTATAGAGCTCTGTACTGTAGAGAGGTCACACTATAGAGCTCTGTACTGTAGAGAGGTCACACTATAGAGCCCTGTACTGTAGAGAGGTCACACTATAGAGCTCTGTACTGTAGAGAGGTCACACTATAGAGCTCTGTACTGTAGAGAGGTCACACTATAGAGCTCTGTACTGTAGAGAGGTCACACTATAGAGCTCTGTACTGTAGAGAGGTCACACTATAGAGCTCTGTACTGTAGAGAGGTCACACTATAGAGCCCTGTACTGTAGAGAGGTCACACTATAGAGCCCTGTACTGTAGAGAGGTCACACTATAGAGCCCTGTACTGTAGAGAGGTCACACTATAGAGCTCTGTACTGTAGAGAGGTCACACTATAGAGCTCTGTACTGTAGAGAGGTCACACTATAGAGCTCTGTACTGTAGAGAGGTCACACTATAGAGCCCTGTACTGTAGAGAGGTCACACTATAGAGCCCTGTACTGTAGAGAGGTCACACTATAGAGCCCTGTACTGTAGAGCGGTCACACTATAGAGCCCTGTACTGTAGAGAGGTCACACTATAGAGCTCTGTACTGTAGAGCGGTCACACTATAGAGCCCTGTACTGTAGAGAGGTCACACTATAGAGCCCTGTACTGTAGAGAGGTCACACTATAGAGCTCTGTACTGTAGAGAGGTCACACTATAGAGCCCTGTACTGTAGAGCGGTCACACTATAGAGCCCTGTACTGTAGAGCAGTCACACTAAAGAGCTCTGTACTGTAGAGAGGTCACACTATAGAGCCCTGTACTGTAGAGAGGTCACACTATAGAGCTCTGTACTGTAGAGAGGTCACACTATAGAGCTCTGTACTGTAGAGAGGTCACACTATAGAGCTCTGTACTGTAGAGAGGTCACACTATAGAGCTCTGTACTGTAGAGAGGTCACACTATAGAGCTCTGTACTGTAGAGAGGTCACACTATAGAGCCCTGTACTGTAGAGAGGTCACACTATAGAGCCCTGTACTGTAGAGAGGTCACACTATAGAGCTCTGTACTGTAGAGAGGTCACACTATAGAGCTCTGTACTGTAGAGAGGTCACACTATAGAGCTCTGTACTGTAGAGAGGTCACACTATAGAGCCCTGTACTGTAGAGAGGTCACACTATAGAGCCCTGTACTGTAGAGAGGTCACACTATAGAGCCCTGTACTGTAGAGAGGTCACACTATAGAGCTCTGTACTGTAGAGAGGTCACACTATAGAGCCCTGTACTGTAGAGAGGTCACACTATAGAGCTCTGTACTGTAGAGAGGTCACACTATAGAGCTCTGTACTGTAGAGAGGTCACACTATAGAGCTCTGTACTGTAGAGAGGTCACACTATAGAGCCCTGTACTGTAGAGAGGTCACACTATAGAGCTCTGTACTGTAGAGAGGTCACACTATAGAGCCCTGTACTGTAGAGAGGTCACACTATAGAGCTCTGCACTGTAGAGAGGTCACACTATAGAGCCCTGTACTGTAGAGCGGTCACACTATAGAGCCCTGTACTGTAGAGAGGTCACACTATAGAGCCCTGTACTGTAGAGAGGTCACACTATAGAGCCTGTACTGTAGAGAGGTCACACTATAGAGCCCTGTACTGTAGAGAGGTCACACTATAGAGCTCTGTACTGTAGAGAGGTCACACTATAGAGCCTGTACTGTAGAGAGGTCACACTATAGAGCTCTGTACTGTAGAGAGGTCACACTATAGAGGTCTGTACTGTAGAGAGGTCACACTATAGAGCTATGTGCTGTAGAGAGGTCACACTATAGAGCTCTGTACTGTAGAGAGGTCACACTATAGAGCCCTGTACTGTAGAGCGGTCACACTATAGAGCTCTGTACTGTAGAGAGGTCACACTATAGAGCTCTGTACTGTAGAGAGGTCACACTATAGAGCTCTGTACTGTAGAGAGGTCACACTATAGAGCTCTGTACTGTAGAGAGGTCACACTATAGAGCCCTGTACTGTAGAGCGGTCACACTATAGAGCTCTGTACTGTAGAGAGGTCACACTATAGAGCTCTGTACTGTAGAGAGGTCACACTATAGAGCTCTGTACTGTAGAGAGGTCACACTATAGAGCTCTGTACTGTAGAGAGGTCACACTATAGAGCTATGTGCTGTAGAGAGGTCACACTATAGAGCTCTGTACTGTAGAGAGGTCACACTATAGAGCCCTGTACTGTAGAGCGGTCACACTATAGAGCTCAGTACTGTAGATGAGGTCACACTATAGAGCTCTGTACTGTAGAGAGGTCACACTATAGAGCTCTGTACTGTAGAGCGGTCACACTATAGAGCTCTGTACTGTAGAGAGGTCACACTATAGAGCCCTGTACTGTAGAGAGGTCACACTATAGAGCTCTGTACTGTAGAGAGGTCACACTATAGAGCCCTGTACTGTAGAGAGGTCACACTATAGAGCTCTGCACTGTAGAGAGGTCACACTATAGAGCCCTGTACTGTAGAGAGGTCACACTATAGAGCCCTGTACTGTAGAGAGGTCACACTATAGAGCTCTGTACTGTAGAGAGGTCACACTATAGAGCCCTGTACTGTAGAGAGGTCACACTATAGAGCTCTGTACTGTAGAGAGGTCACACTATAGAGCTCTGTACTGTAGAGCGGCCACACTATAGAGCTCTGTACTGTAGAGAGGTCACACTATAGAGCCCTGTTACTGTAGAGAGGTCACACTATAGAGCCCTGTACTGTAGAGAGGTCACACTATAGAGCTCTGTACTGTAGAGAGGTCACACTATAGAGCCCTGTACTGTAGAGCGGTCACACTATAGAGGTCTGTACTGTAGAGAGGTCACACTATAGAGCCCTGTACTGTAGAGAGGTCACACTATAGAGCCCTGTACTGTAGAGAGGTCACACTATAGAGCTCTGCACTGTAGAGAGGTCACACTATAGAGCCCTGTACTGTAGAGAGGTCACACTATAGAGCTCTGTACTGTAGAGAGGTCACACTATAGAGCCCTGTACTGTAGAGAGGTCACACTATAGAGCCCTGTACTGTAGAGAGGTCACACTATAGAGCTCTGTACTGTAGAGAGGTCCACACTATAGAGCCCTGTACTGTAGAGAGGTCACACTATAGAGCCCTGTACTGTAGAGCGGTCACACTATAGAGCTCTGTACTGTAGAGAGGTCACACTATAGAGCCCTGTACTGTAGAGAGGTCACACTATAGAGCTCTGTACTGTAGAGAGGTCACACTATAGAGCTCTGTACTGTAGAGAGGTCACACTATAGAGCTCTGTACTGTAGAGAGGTCACACTATAGAGCCGTGTACTGTAGAGAGGTCACACTATAGAGCTCTGTACTGTAGAGAGGTCACACTATAGAGCCCTGTACTGTAGAGAGGTCACACTATAGAGCTCTGTACTGTAGAGCGGTCACACTATAGAGCTCTGTACTGTAGAGAGGTCACACTATAGAGCTCTGTACTGTAGAGCGGTCACACTATAGAGCTCTGTACTGTAGAGAGGTCACACTATAGAGCTCTGTACTGTAGAGAGGTCACACTATAGAGCCCTGTACTGTAGAGCGGTCACACTATAGAGCTCTGTACTGTAGAGAGGTCACACTATAGAGCCTGTACTGTAGAGAGGTCACACTATAGAGCTCTGTACTGTAGAGAGGTCACACTATAGAGCTCTGTACTGTAGAGAGGTCACACTATAGAGCTCTGTACTGTAGAGAGGTCACACTATAGAGCCGTGTACTGTAGAGAGGTCACACTATAGAGCCCTGTACTGTAGAGAGGTCACACTATAGAGCCTGTACTGTAGAGAGGTCACACTATAGAGCTCTGTACTGTAGAGAGGTCACACTATAGAGCTCTGTACTGTAGAGAGGTCACACTATAGAGCTCTGTACTGTAGAGAGGTCACACTATAGAGCCGTGTACTGTAGAGAGGTCACACTATAGAGCCCTGTACTGTAGAGAGGTCACACTATAGAGCTCTGTACTGTAGAGCGGTCACACTATAGAGCTCTGTACTGTAGAGCGGTCACACTATAGAGCTCTGTACTGTAGAGAGATCACACTATAGAGCCCTGTACTGTAGAGCGGTCACACTATAGAGCCCTGTACTGTAGAGAGGTCACACTATAGAGCTCTGTACTGTAGAGAGATCACACTATAGAGCTCTGTACTGTAGAGAGTAGATCACACTATAGAGCCCTGTACTGTAGAGAGGTCACACTATAGAGCCCTGTACTGTAGAGAGGTCACACTATAGAGCTCTGTACTGTAGAGAGATCACACTATAGAGCTCTGTACTGTAGAGAGGTCACACTATAGAGCCCTGTACTGTAGAGAGGTCACACTATAGAGCCCTGTACTGTAGAGAGGTCACACTATAGAGCTCTGTACTGTAGAGAGATCACACTATAGAGCCCTGTACTGTAGAGCGGTCACACTATAGAGCCCTGTACTGTAGAGAGGTCACACTATAGAGCTCTGTACTGTAGAGAGGTCACACTATAGAGCTCTGTACTGTAGAGAGGTCACACTATAGAGCCCTGTACTGTAGAGAGGTCACACTATAGAGCTCTGTACTGTAGAGAGGTCACACTATAGAGCTCTGTACTGTAGAGAGGTCACATTATAGAGCTCTGTACTGTAGAGAGGTCACACTATAGAGCTCTGTACTGTAGAGAGGTCACACTATAGAGCTCTGTACTGTAGAGAGGTCACACTATAGAGCTCTGTACTGTAGAGAGGTCACACTATAGAGCTCTGTACTGTAGAGAGGTCACACTATAGAGCTCTGTACTGTAGAGAGGTCACACTATAGAGCTCTGTACTGTAGAGAGGTCACACTATAGAGCTCTGTACTGTAGAGAGGTCACACTATAGAGCTCTGTACTGTAGAGCGTCACACTATAGAGCTCTGTACTGTAGAGAGGTCACACTATAGAGTCTGTACTGTAGAGAGGTCACACTATAGAGGCTCTGTACTGTAGAGAGGTCACACTATAGAGCTCTGTACTGTAGAGAGGTCACACTATAGAGCCCTGTACTGTAGAGAGGTCACACTATAGAGCTCTGTACTGTAGAGAGGTCACACTATAGAGTTCTGTACTGTAGAGAGGTCACACTATAGAGCCCTGTACTGTAGAGAGGTCACACTATAGAGGTCTGTACTGTAGAGAGGTCACACTATAGAGCTCTGTACTGTAGAGAGGTCACACTATAGAGCCTGTACTGTAGAGAGGTCACACTATAGAGCTCTGTACTGTAGAGAGGTCACACTATAGAGCTCTGTACTGTAGAGAGGTCACACTATAGAGCTCTGTACTGTAGAGCGGTCACACTATAGAGCCCTGTACTGTAGAGCGGTCACACTATAGAGCTCTGTACTGTAGAGAGGTCACACTATAGAGCCTCTGTACTGTAGAGAGGTCACACTATAGAGCTTTGTACTGTAGAGAGGTCACACTATAGAGCCCTGTACTGTAGAGAGGTCACACTATAGAGCTCTGTACTGTAGAGCGGTCACACTATAGAGCTCTGTACTGTAGAGAGGTCACACTATAGAGCTCTGTACTGTAGAGAGGTCACACTATAGAGCTCTGTACTGTAGAGAGGTCACACTATAGAGCTCTGTACTGTAGAGAGGTCACACTATAGAGCCCTGTACTGTAGAGAGGTCACACTATAGAGCCCTGTACTGTAGAGAGGTCACACTATAGAGCTCTGTACTGTAGAGAGGTCACACTATAGAGCCCTGTACTGTAGAGAGGTCACACTATAGAGCTCTGTACTGTAGAGAGGTCACACTATAGAGCTCTGTACTGTAGAGAGGTCACACTATAGAGGTCTGTACTGTAGAGATGTCACACTATAGAGCTCTGTACTGTAGAGCGGTCACACTATAGAGCTCTGTACTGTAGAGCGGTCGCACTATAGAGCCCTGTACTGTAGAGAGGTCGCACTATAGAGCTCTGTACTGTAGAGAGGTCACACTATAGAGCTCTGTACTGTAGAGCGGTCACACTATAGAGCTCTGTACTGTAGAGAGGTCACACTATAGAGGTCTGTACTGTAGAGAGGTCACACTATAGAGGTCTGTACTGTAGAGAGGTCACACTATAGAGCTCTGTACTGTAGAGAGGTCACACTATAGAGCTCTGTACTGTAGAGAGGTCACACTATAGAGCTCTGTACTGTAGAGCGGTCACACTATAGAGCTCTGTACTGTAGAGCGGTCGCACTATAGAGCCCTGTACTGTAGAGAGGTCGCACTATAGAGCTCTGTACTGTAGAGAGGTCACACTATAGAGCTCTGTACTGTAGAGCGGTCACACTATAGAGCTCTGTACTGTAGAGAGGTCACACTATAGAGCCCTGTACTGTAGAGAGGTCACACTATAGAGCCCTGTACTGTAGAGCGGTCACACTATAGAGCTCTGTACTGTAGAGAGGTCACACTATAGAGCTCTGTACTGTAGAGCGGTCACACTATAGAGCTCTGTACTGTAGAGAGGTCACACTATAGAGCTCTGTACTGTAGAGAGGTCACACTATAGAGGTCTGTACTGTAGAGAGGTCACACTATAGAGCTCTGTACTGTAGAGAGGTCACACTATAGAGCTCTGTACTGTAGAGAGGTCACACTATAGAGCTCTGTACTGTAGAGAGGTCACAACTATAGAGCTCTGTACTGTAGAGAGGTCACACTATAGAGTTCTGTACTGTAGAGAGGTCACACTATAGAGGCTCTGTACTGTAGAGATGTCACACTATAGAGCTCTGTACTGTAGAGCGGTCACACTATAGAGCTCTGTACTGTAGAGCGGTCGCACTATAGAGCCTGTACTGTAGAGAGGTCACACTATAGAGCTCTGTACTGTAGAGAGGTCACACTATAGAGCTCTGTACTGTAGAGCGGTCACACTATAGAGCTCTGTACTGTAGAGAGGTCACACTATAGAGCTCTGTACTGTAGAGCGGTCACACTATAGAGCTCTGTACTGTAGAGAGGTCACACTATAGAGATCTGTACTGTAGAGAGGTCACACTATAGAGTTCTGTACTGTAGAGAGGTCACACTATAGAGCTCTGTACTGTAGAGAGGTCACACTATAGAGCTCTGTACTGAGAGAGGTCACACATAGCCTGACGTAGCGGTCACACTATAGAGCTCTGTACTGTAGAGCGGTCACACTATAGAGCCCTGTACTGTAGAGCGGTCACACTATAGAGCTCTGTACTGTAGAGCGGTCACACTATAGAGCTCTGTACTGTAGAGAGGTCACACTATAGAGCTCTGTACTGTAGAGAGGTCACACTTATAGAGCTCTGTACTGTAGAGAGGTCACACTATAGAGCTCTGTACTGTAGAGAGGTCACACTATAGAGCCCTGTACTGTAGAGAGGTCACAGAGGTCACACTATAGAGCCCTGTACTGTAGAGAGGTCACACTATAGAGCTCTGTACTGTAGAGAGGTCACACTATAGAGCTCTGTACTGTAGAGAGGTCACACTATAGAGCTCTGTACTGTAGAGAGGTCACACTATAGAGCTCTGTACTGTAGAGAGGTCACACTATAGAGCTCTGTACTGTAGAGAGGTCACACTATAGAGGTCTGTACTGTAGAGAGGTCACACTATAGAGCTCTGTACTGTAGAGAGGTCACACTATAGAGTTCTGTACTGTAGAGAGGTCACACTATAGAGCTCTGTACTGTAGAGAGGTCACACTATAGAGCTCTGTACTGTAGAGAGGTCACACTATAGAGCTCTGTACTGTAGAGCGGTCACACTATAGAGCTCTGTACTGTAGAGAGGTCACACTATAGAGCTCTGTACTGTAGAGAGGTCACACTATAGAGCTCTGTACTGTAGAGAGGTCACACTATAGAGCTCTGTACTGTAGAGAGGTCACACTATAGAGCTCTGTACTGTAGAGAGGTCACACTATAGAGCTCTGTACTGTAGAGAGGTCACACTATAGAGCTCTGTACTGTAGAGAGGTCACACTATAGAGCTCTGTACTGTAGAGAGGTCACACTATAGAGCTCTGTACTGTAGAGAGGTCACACTATAGAGCTCTGTACTGTAGAGAGGTCACACTATAGAGCTCTGTACTGTAGAGAGGTCACACTATAGAGCCCTGTACTGTAGAGAGGTCACACTATAGAGCTCTGTACTGTAGAGAGGTCACACTATAGAGCTCTGTACTGTAGAGAGGTCACACTATAGAGCTCTGTACTGTAGAGCGGTCACACTATAGAGCTCTGTACTGTAGAGAGGTCACACTATAGAGCTCTGTACTGTAGAGAGGTCACACTATAGAGCTCTGTACTGTAGAGAGGTCACACTATAGAGCCTCTGTACTGTAGAGAGGTCACACTATAGAGCTCTGTACTGTAGAGAGGTCACACTATAGAGCCCTGTACTGTAGAGAGGTCACACTATAGAGCTCTGTACTGTAGAGAGGTCACACTATAGAGCTCTGTACTGTAGAGAGGTCACACTATAGAGCTCTGTACTGTAGAGAGGTCACACTATAGAGCTCTGTACTGTAGAGAGGTCACACTATAGAGCTCTGTACTGTAGAGAGGTCACACTATAGAGCTCTGTACTGTAGAGAGGTCACACTATAGAGCTCTGTACTGTAGAGAGGTCACACTATAGAGCTCTGTACTGTAGAGAGGTCACACTATAGAGTCTGTACTGTAGAGAGGTCACACTATAGAGCTCTGTACTGTAGAGAGGTCACACTATAGAGCTCTGTACTGTAGAGAGGTCACACTATAGAGCCCTGTACTGTAGAGCGGTCACACTATAGAGCTCTGTACTGTAGAGAGGTCACACTATAGAGCTCTGTACTGTAGAGAGGTCACACTATAGAGCTCTGTACTGTAGAGAGGTCACACTATAGAGCTCTGTACTGTAGAGAGGTCACACTATAGAGCTCTGTACTGTAGAGAGGTCACACTATAGAGCTCTGTACTGTAGAGAGGTCACACTATAGAGTTCTGTACTGTAGAGAGGTCACACTATAGAGCTCTGTACTGTAGAGAGGTCACACTATAGAGCTCTGTACTGTAGAGCGGTCACACTATAGAGCTCTGTACTGTAGAGAGGTCACACTATAGAGCCCTGTACTGTAGAGAGGTCACACTATAGAGCTCTGTACTGTAGAGAGGTCACACTATAGAGCTCTGTACTGTAGAGAGGTCACACTATAGAGCCCTGTACTGTAGAGAGGTCACACTATAGAGCTCTGTACTGTAGAGAGGTCACACTATAGAGCTCTGTACTGTAGAGAGGTCACACTATAGAGCTCTGTACTGTAGAGAGGTCACACTATAGAGCTCTGTACTGTAGAGCGGTCACACTATAGAGCTCTGTACTGTAGAGAGGTCACACTATAGAGCTCTGTACTGTAGAGAGGTCACACTATAGAGCCCTGTACTGTAGAGAGGTCACACTATAGAGATCTGTACTGTAGAGAGGTCACACTATAGAGCTCTGTACTGTAGAGAGGTCACACTATAGAGCTCTGTACTGTAGAGCGGTCACACTATAGAGCTCTGTACTGTAGAGAGGTCACACTATAGAGCCCTGTACTGTAGAGCGGTCACACTATAGAGGTCTGTACTGTAGAGAGGTCACACTATAGAGCTCTGTACTGTAGAGCGGTCACACTATAGAGCCCTGTACTGTAGAGAGGTCACACTATAGAGATCTGTACTGTAGAGAGGTCACACTATAGAGGTCTGTACTGTAGAGAGGTCACACTATAGAGCCCTGTACTGTAGAGAGGTCACACTATAGAGCTCTGTACTGTAGAGAGGTCACACTATAGAGCTCTGTACTGTAGAGAGGTCACACTATAGAGCCCTGTACTGTAGAGAGGTCACACTATAGAGCTCTGTACTGTAGAGAGGTCACACTATAGAGCTCTGTACTGTAGAGAGGTCACACTATAGAGCTCTGTACTGTAGAGAGGTCACACTATAGAGCCCTGTACTGTAGAGCGGTCACACTATAGAGCTCTGTACTGTAGAGAGGTCACACTATAGAGCTCTGTACTGTAGAGCGGTCACACTATAGAGCTCTGTACTGTAGAGAGGTCACACTATAGAGCTCTGTACTGTAGAGAGGTCACACTATAGAGCTCTGTACTGTAGAGAGGTCACACTATAGAGCTCTGTACTGTAGAGAGGTCACACTATAGAGCCCTGTACTGTAGAGCGGTCACACTATAGAGCCCTGTACTGTAGAGCGGTCACACTATAGAGCCCTGTACTGTAGAGAGGTCACACTATAGAGCCCTGTACTGTAGAGCGGTCACACTATAGAGCTCTGTACTGTAGAGAGGTCACACTATAGAGCTCTGTACTGTAGAGAGGTCACACTATAGAGCCCTGTACTGTAGAGAGGTCACACTATAGAGCCCTGTACTGTAGAGAGGTCACACTATAGAGCCCTGTACTGTAGAGAGGTCACACTATAGAGCTCTGTACTGTAGAGCGGTCACACTATAGAGCTCTGTACTGTAGAGAGGTCACACTATAGAGCTCTGTACTGTAGAGAGGTCACACTATAGAGCCCTGTACTGTAGAGAGGTCACACTATAGAGCCCTGTACTGTAGAGCGGTCACACTATAGAGCCCTGTACTGTAGAGCGGTCACACTATAGAGCCCTGTACTGTAGAGAGGTCACACTATAGAGCCCTGTACTGTAGAGCGGTCACACTATAGAGGTCTGTACTGTAGAGCGGTCACACTATAGAGGTCTGTACTGTAGAGCGGTCACACTATAGAGCTCTGTACTGTAGAGAGGTCACACTATAGAGCCCTGTACTGTAGAGCGGTCACACTATAGAGCTCTGTACTGTAGAGAGGTCACACTATAGAGCTCTGTACTGTAGAGAGGTCACACTATAGAGCCCTGTACTGTAGAGAGGTCACACTATAGAGCCCTGTACTGTAGAGAGGTCACACTATAGAGCCCTGTACTGTAGAGAGGTCACACTATAGAGCTCTGTACTGTAGAGAGGTCACACTATAGAGCTCTGTACTGTAGAGAGGTCACACTATAGAGCTCTGTACTGTAGAGAGGTCACACTATAGAGCCCTGTACTGTAGAGAGGTCACACTATAGAGCCCTGTACTGTAGAGAGGTCACACTATAGAGCTCTGTACTGTAGAGAGGTCACACTATAGAGCTCTGTACTGTAGAGAGGTCACACTATAGAGCTCTGTACTGTAGAGCGGTCACACTATAGAGCCCTGTACTGTAGAGAGGTCACACTATAGAGCTCTGTACTGTAGAGAGGTCACACTATAGAGCCCTGTACTGTAGAGAGGTCACACTATAGAGCTCTGTACTGTAGAGAGGTCACACTATAGAGCTCTGTACTGTAGAGCGGTCACACTATAGAGCCCTGTACTGTAGAGAGGTCACACTATAGAGCCCTGTACTGTAGAGAGGTCACACTATAGAGCCTGTACTGTAGAGAGGTCACACTATAGAGCCCTGTACTGTAGAGAGGTCACACTATAGAGCTCTGTACTGTAGAGCGGTCACACTATAGAGCTCTGTACTGTAGAGAGGTCACACTATAGAGCCCTGTACTGTAGAGAGGTCACACTATAGAGCCCTGTACTGTAGAGAGGTCACACTATAGAGCCTGTACTGTAGAGAGGTCACACTATAGAGTTCTGTACTGTAGAGAGGTCACACTATAGAGCTCTGTACTGTAGAGAGGTCACACTATAGAGCTCTGTACTGTAGAGAGGTCACACTATAGAGCCCTGTACTGTAGAGAGGTCACACTATAGAGCTCTGTACTGTAGAGAGGTCACACTATAGAGCTCTGTACTGTAGAGAGGTCACACTATAGAGCTCTGTACTGTAGAGAGGTCACACTATAGAGCTCTGTACTGTAGAGAGGTCACACTATAGAGCCTCTGTACTGTAGAGAGGTCACACTATAGAGCCCTGTACTGTAGAGCGGTCACACTATAGAGCTCTGTACTGTAGAGAGGTCACACTATAGAGCTCTGTACTGTAGAGAGGTCACACTATAGAGCTCTGTACTGTAGAGAGGTCACACTATAGAGCTCTGTACTGTAGAGAGGTCACACTATAGAGCTCTGTACTGTAGAGAGGTCACACTATAGAGCTCTGTACTGTAGAGAGGTCACACTATAGAGCTCTGTACTGTAGAGAGGTCACACTATAGAGCCCTGTACTGTAGAGAGGTCACACTATAGAGCCCTGTACTGTAGAGAGGTCACACTATAGAGCCCTGTACTGTAGAGAGGTCACACTATAGAGCTCTGTACTGTAGAGAGGTCACACTATAGAGCCCTGTACTGTAGAGAGGTCACACTATAGAGCTCTGTACTGTAGAGAGGTCACACTATAGAGCTCTGTACTGTAGAGAGGTCACACTATAGAGCCCTGTACTGTAGAGGGTCACACTATAGAGCTCTGTACTGTAGAGAGGTCACACTATAGAGCCCTGTACTGTAGAGCGGTCACACTATAGAGCTCTGTACTGTAGAGAGGTCACACTATAGAGCCCTGTACTGTAGAGAGGTCACACTATAGAGCTCTGTACTGTAGAGAGGTCACACTATAGAGCCCTGTACTGTAGAGAGGTCACACTATAGAGCCTGTACTGTAGAGCGGTCACACTATAGAGCCCTGTACTGTAGAGCGGTCACACTATAGAGCTCTGTACTGTAGAGAGGTCACACTATAGAGCCCTGTACTGTAGAGAGGTCACACTATAGAGCTCTGTACTGTAGAGAGGTCACACTATAGAGCCCTGTACTGTAGAGAGGTCACACTATAGAGCCCTGTACTGTAGAGAGGTCACACTATAGAGCTCTGTACTGTAGAGGGTCACACTATAGAGCCCTGTACTGTAGAGAGGTCACACTATAGAGCTCTGTACTGTAGAGAGGTCACACTATAGAGCTCTGTACTGTAGAGCGGTCACACTATAGAGCTCTGTACTGTAGAGAGGTCACACTATAGAGCTCTGTACTGTAGAGAGGTCACACTATAGAGCCCTGTACTGTAGAGGGTCACACTATAGAGCTCTGTACTGTAGAGAGGTCACACTATAGAGCCCTGTACTGTAGAGAGGTCACACTATAGAGCCCTGTACTGTAGAGAGGTCACACTATAGAGCTCTGTACTGTAGAGAGGTCACACTATAGAGCCCTGTACTGTAGAGCGGTCACACTATAGAGCTCTGTACTGTAGAGAGGTCACACTATAGAGCCCTGTACTGTAGAGAGGTCACACTATAGAGCTCTGTACTGTAGAGAGGTCACACTATAGAGCTCTGTACTGTAGAGCGGTCACACTATAGAGCTCTGTACTGTAGAGAGGTCACACTATAGAGCTCTGTACTGTAGAGCGGTCACACTATAGAGCCCTGTACTGTAGAGAGGTCACACTATAGAGCCCTGTACTGTAGAGCGGTCACACTATAGAGCTCTGTACTGTAGAGAGGTCACACTATAGAGCCCTGTACTGTAGAGAGGTCACACTATAGAGCCCTGTACTGTAGAGAGGTCACACTATAGAGCCCTGTACTGTAGAGCGGTCACACTATAGAGCCCTGTACTGTAGAGAGGTCACACTATAGAGCTCTGTACTGTAGAGAGGTCACACTATAGAGCTCTGTACTGTAGAGAGGTCACACTATAGAGCCCTGTACTGTAGAGAGGTCACACTATAGAGCTCTGTACTGTAGAGAGGTCACACTATAGAGCCCTGTACTGTAGAGGGGTCACACTATAGAGCTCTGTACTGTAGAGAGGTCACACTATAGAGCTCTGTACTGTAGAGAGGTCACACTATAGAGCTCTGTACTGTAGAGAGGTCACACTATAGAGCTCTGTACTGTAGAGAGGTCACACTATAGAGCTCTGTACTGTAGAGAGGTCACACTATAGAGCTCTGTACTGTAGAGAGGTCACACTATAGAGCTCTGTACTGTAGAGAGGTCACACTATAGAGCTCTGTACTGTAGAGAGGTCACACTATAGAGCCCTGTACTGTAGAGAGGTCACACTATAGAGCTCTGTACTGTAGAGAGGTCACACTATAGAGCTCTGTACTGTAGAGAGGTCACACTATAGAGCTCTGTACTGTAGAGAGGTCACACTATAGAGCCCTGTACTGTAGAGAGGTCACACTATAGAGCTCTGTACTGTAGAGAGGTCACACTATAGAGCTCTGTACTGTAGAGAGGTCACACTATAGAGCTCTGTACTGTAGAGAGGTCACACTATAGAGCTCTGTACTGTAGAGAGGTCACACTATAGAGCTCTGTACTGTAGAGAGGTCACACTATAGAGCTCTGTACTGTAGAGAGGTCACACTATAGAGCTCTGTACTGTAGAGAGGTCACACTATAGAGCTCTGTACTGTAGAGAGGTCACACTATAGAGCTCTGTACTGTAGAGAGGTCACACTATAGAGCTCTGTACTGTAGAGAGGTCACACTATAGAGCTCTGTACTGTAGAGAGGTCACACTATAGAGCTCTGTACTGTAGAGAGGTCACACTATAGAGCTCTGTACTGTAGAGAGGTCACACTATAGAGCTCTGTACTGTAGAGAGGTCACACTATAGAGCTCTGTACTGTAGAGAGGTCACACTATAGAGCTCTGTACTGTAGAGAGGTCACACTATAGAGCCCTGTACTGTAGAGAGGTCACACTATAGAGCTCTGTACTGTAGAGAGGTCACACTATAGAGCCCTGTACTGTAGAGCGGTCACACTATAGAGCTCTGTACTGTAGAGAGGTCACACTATAGAGCCCTGTACTGTAGAGCGGTCACACTATAGAGCTCTGTACTGTAGAGAGGTCACACTATAGAGCCCTGTACTGTAGAGCGGTCACACTATAGAGTTCTGTACTGTAGAGAGGTCACACTATAGAGCTCTGTACTGTAGAGAGGTCACACTATAGAGCCCTGTACTGTAGAGAGGTCACACTATAGAGCCCTGTACTGTAGAGCGGTCACACTATAGAGATCTGTACTGTAGAGAGGTCACACTATAGAGCTCTGTACTGTAGAGAGGTCACACTATAGAGCCCTGTACTGTAGAGAGGTCACACTATAGAGCCCTGTACTGTAGAGAGGTCACACTATAGAGCTCTGTACTGTAGAGAGGTCACACTATAGAGCTCTGTGCTGTAGAGAGATCACACTATAGAGCTCTGTACTGTAGAGAGGTCACACTATAGAGCTCTGTACTGTAGAGAGGTCACACTATAGAGCTCTGTACTGTAGAGAGGTCACACTATAGAGCCCTGTACTGTAGAGAGGTCACACTATAGAGCTCTGTACTGTAGAGAGGTCACACTATAGAGCCCTGTACTGTAGAGCGGTCACACTATAGAGCTCTGTACTGTAGAGAGGTCACACTATAGAGCCCTGTACTGTAGAGAGGTCACACTATAGAGCCCTGTACTGTAGAGAGGTCACACTATAGAGCCCTGTACTGTAGAGAGGTCACACTATAGAGCTCTGTACTGTAGAGCGGTCACACTATAGAGCCCTGTACTGTAGAGAGGTCACACTATAGAGCTCTGTACTGTAGAGAGGTCACACTATAGAGCTCTGTACTGTAGAGAGGTCACACTATAGAGCTCTGTACTGTAGAGAGGTCACACTATAGAGCCCTGTACTGTAGAGAGGTCACACTATAGAGCCCTGTACTGTAGAGAGGTCACACTATAGAGCTCTGTACTGTAGAGAGGTCACACTATAGAGCCCTGTACTGTAGAGAGGTCACACTATAGAGCTCTGTACTGTAGAGAGGTCACACTATAGAGCTCTGTACTGTAGAGAGGTCACACTATAGAGCGCTGTACTGTAGAGAGGTCACACTATAGAGCTCTGTACTGTAGAGAGGTCACACTATAGAGCTCTGTACTGTAGAGAGGTCACACTATAGAGCCCTGTACTGTAGAGAGGTCACACTATAGAGCTCTGTACTGTAGAGAGGTCACACTATAGAGCTCTGTACTGTAGAGAGGTCACACTATAGAGCTCTGTACTGTAGAGAGGTCACACTATAGAGCTCTGTACTGTAGAGCGGTCACACTATAGAGCTCTGTACTGTAGAGAGGTCACACTATAGAGCTCTGTACTGTAGAGAGGTCACACTATAGAGCTCTGTACTGTAGAGAGGTCACACTATAGAGCTCTGTACTGTAGAGCGGTCACACTATAGAGCTCTGTACTGTAGAGAGGTCACACTATAGAGCTCTGTACTGTAGAGAGGTCACACTATAGAGCTCTGTACTGTAGAGAGGTCACACTATAGAGCTCTGTACTGTAGAGAGGTCACACTATAGAGCCCTGTACTGTAGAGAGGTCACACTATAGAGCTCTGTACTGTAGAGAGGTCACACTATAGAGCTCTGTACTGTAGAGAGGTCACACTATAGAGCACTGTACTGTAGAGAGGTCACACTATAGAGCACTGTACTGTAGAGAGGTCACACTATAGAGCCCTGTACTGTAGAGAGGTCACACTATAGAGCCCTGTACTGTAGAGAGGTCACACTATAGAGTTCTGTACTGTAGAGAGGTCACACTATAGAGCCCTGTACTGTAGAGAGGTCACACTATAGAGCCCTGTACTGTAGAGAGGTCACACTATAGAGCCCTGTACTGTAGAGAGGTCACACTATAGAGCCCTGTACTGTAGAGAGGTCACACTATAGAGCTCTGTGCTGTAGAGAGGTCACACTATAGAGCTCTGTACTGTAGAGAGGTCACACTATAGAGCTCTGTACTGTAGAGAGGTCACACTATAGAGCTCTGTACTGTAGAGCGGTGACACTATAGAGCTCTGTACTGTAGAGAGGTCACACTATAGAGCTCTGTACTGTAGAGAGGTCACACTATAGAGCTCTGTACTGTAGAGAGGTCACACTATAGAGCTCTGTACTGTAGAGAGGTCACACTATAGAGCTCTGTACTGTAGAGAGGTCACACTATAGAGCTCTGTACTGTAGAGAGGTCACACTATAGAGCTCTGTACTGTAGAGAGGTCACACTATAGAGCTCTGTACTGTAGAGAGGTCACACTATAGAGCTCTGTACTGTAGAGCGGTGACACTATAGAGCTCTGTACTGTAGAGAGGTCACACTATAGAGCCCTGTACTGTAGAGCGGTCACACTATAGAGCCCTGTACTGTAGAGAGGTCACACTATAGAGCTCTGTACTGTAGAGAGGTCACACTATAGAGCCCTGTACTGTAGAGAGGTCACACTATAGAGCCCTGTACTGTAGAGAGGTCACACTATAGAGCCCTGTACTGTAGAGAGGTCACACTATAGAGCTCTGTACTGTAGAGAGGTCACACTATAGAGCCCTGTACTGTAGAGAGGTCACACTATAGAGCTCTGTACTGTAGAGAGGTCACACTATAGAGCTCTGTACTGTAGAGAGGTCACACTATAGAGCTCTGTACTGTAGAGAGGTCACACTATAGAGCTCTGTACTGTAGAGCGGTCACACTATAGAGCTCTGTACTGTAGAGCGGTCACACTATAGAGCTCTGTACTGTAGAGAGGTCACACTATAGAGCCCTGTACTGTAGAGAGGTCACACTATAGAGCCCTGTACTGTAGAGAGGTCACACTATAGAGCTCTGTACTGTAGAGAGGTCACACTATAGAGCCCTGTACTGTAGAGAGGTCACACTATAGAGCTCTGTACTGTAGAGAGGTCACACTATAGAGCTCTGTACTGTAGAGAGGTCACACTATAGAGCTCTGTACTGTAGAGAGGTCACACTATAGAGCTCTGTACTGTAAAGAGGTCACACTATAGAGCCCTGTACTGTAGAGAGGTCACACTATAGAGCTCTGTACTGTAGAGAGGTCACACTATAGAGCCCTGTACTGTAGAGAGGTCACACTATAGAGCCCTGTACTGTAGAGAGGTCACACTATAGAGCCCTGTACTGTAGAGCGGTCACACTATAGAGCCCTGTACTGTAGAGCGGTCACACTATAGAGACCTGTACTGTAGAGAGGTCACACTATAGAGCCCTGTACTGTAGAGAGGTCACACTATAGAGACCTGTACTGTAGAGAGGTCACACTATAGAGCTCTGTACTGTAGAGAGGTCACACTATAGAGACCTGTACTGTAGAGAGGTCACACTATAGAGCCCTGTACTGTAGAGAGGTCACACTATAGAGCCCTGTACTGTAGAGAGGTCACACTATAGAGCCCTGTACTGTAGAGAGGTCACACTATAGAGCCCTGTACTGTAGAGCGGTCACACTATAGAGACCTGTACTGTAGAGAGGTCACACTATAGAGCCCTGTACTGTAGAGCGGTCACACTATAGAGCTCTGTACTGTAGAGAGGTCACACTATAGAGCCCTGTACTGTAGAGAGGTCACACTATAGAGCTCTGTACTGTAGAGAGGTCACACTATAGAGCCCTGTACTGTAGAGCGGTCACACTATAGAGACCTGTACTGTAGAGCGGTCACACTATAGAGCCCTGTACTGTAGAGCGGTCACACTATAGAGCCTGTACTGTAGAGAGGTCACACTATAGAGCCCTGTACTGTAGAGAGGTCACACTATAGAGCCTGTACTGTAGAGAGGTCACACTATAGAGCCCTGTACTGTAGAGAGGTCACACTATAGAGCTCTGTACTGTAGAGAGGTCACACTATAGAGCTCTGTACTGTAGAGAGGTCACACTATAGAGCCCTGTACTGTAGAGAGGTCACACTATAGAGCTGCTGTACTGTAGAGCGGTCACACTATAGAGCCCTGTACTGTAGAGAGGTCACACTATAGAGCCTGTACTGTAGAGCGGTCACACTATAGAGCTCTGTACTGTAGAGAGGTCACACTATAGAGCCCTGTACTGTAGAGAGGTCACACTATAGAGCCCTGTACTGTAGAGAGGTCACACTATAGAGCCCTGTACTGTAGAGAGGTCACACTATAGAGCCCTGTACTGTAGAGAGGTCACACTATAGAGCCCTGTACTGTAGAGAGGTCACACTATAGAGCTCTGTACTGTAGAGAGGTCACACTATAGAGCCCTGTACTGTAGAGAGGTCACACTATAGAGCCCTGTACTGTAGAGAGGTCACACTATAGAGCTCTGTACTGTAGAGAGGTCACACTATAGAGCCCTGTACTGTAGAGAGGTCACACTATAGAGCCCTGTACTGTAGAGAGGTCACACTATAGAGCCCTGTACTGTAGAGAGGTCACACTATAGAGCTCTGTACTGTAGAGAGGTCACACTATAGAGCCCTGTACTGTAGAGAGGTCACACTATAGAGCTCTGTACTGTAGAGAGGTCACACTATAGAGCTCTGTACTGTAGAGAGGTCACACTATAGAGCCCTGTACTGTAGAGAGGTCACACTATAGAGCTCTGTACTGTAGAGAGGTCACACTATAGAGCTCTGTACTGTAGAGCGGTCACACTATAGAGCCTGTACTGTAGAGAGGTCACACTATAGAGCTCTGTACTGTAGAGAGGTCACACTATAGAGCTCTGTACTGTAGAGAGGTCACACTATAGAGCTCCTGTACTGTAGAGAGGTCACACTATAGAGCTCTGTACTGTAGAGAGGTCACACTATAGAGCCCTGTACTGTAGAGCGGTCACACTATAGAGCTCTGTACTGTAGAGAGGTCACACTATAGAGCCTGTACTGTAGAGAGGTCACACTATAGAGCCCTGTACTGTAGAGAGGTCACACTATAGAGCTCTGTACTGTAGAGAGGTCACACTATAGAGCTCTGTACTGTAGAGAGGTCACACTATAGAGCCCTGTACTGTAGAGAGGTCACACTATAGAGCCCTGTACTGTAGAGAGGTCACACTATAGAGCCCTGTACTGTAGAGAGGTCACACTATAGAGCCCTGTACTGTAGAGAGGTCACACTATAGAGCTCTGTACTGTAGAGAGGTCACACTATAGAGCCCTGTACTGTAGAGAGGTCACACTATAGAGCTCTGTACTGTAGAGAGGTCACACTATAGAGCTCTGTACTGTAGAGAGGTCACACTATAGAGCTCTGTACTGTAGAGAGGTCACACTATAGAGCTCTGTACTGTAGAGCGGTCACACTATAGAGCTCTGTACTGTAGAGCGGTCACACTATAGAGCTCTGTACTGTAGAGAGGTCACACTATAGATCCTGTACTGTAGAGCGGTCACACTATAGAGCTCTGTACTGTAGAGAGGTCACACTATAGAGCTCTGTACTGTAGAGCGGTCACACTATAGAGCTCTGTACTGTAGAGAGGTCACACTATAGAGCTCTGTACTGTAGAGAGGTCACACTATAGAGCCCTGTACTGTAGAGAGGTCACACTATAGAGCTCTGTACTGTAGAGAGGTCACACTATAGAGCCCTGTACTGTAGAGAGGTCACACTATAGAGCCCTGTACTGTAGAGAGGTCACACTATAGAGCCCTGTACTGTAGAGAGGTCACACTATAGAGCTCTGTACTGTAGAGAGGTCACACTATAGAGCTCTGTGCTGTAGAGAGGTCACACTATAGAGCTCTGTACTGTAGAGCGGTCACACTATAGAGCCCTGTACTGTAGAGAGGTCACACTATAGAGCTCTGTACTGTAGAGAGGTCACACTATAGAGCTCTGTACTGTAGAGAGGTCACACTATAGAGTAGAGCCCTGTACTGTAGAGAGGTCACACTATAGAGCTCTGTACTGTAGAGAGGTCACACTATAGAGCCCTGTACTGTAGAGCGGTCACACTATAGAGCCCTGTACTGTAGAGCGGTCACACTATAGAGCTCTGTACTGTAGAGAGGTCACACTATAGAGCTCTGTGCTGTAGAGAGGTCACACTATAGAGCTCTGTACTGTAGAGAGGTCACACTATAGAGCTCTGTACTGTAAAGAGGTCACACTATAGAGCCCTGTACTGTAGAGAGGTCACACTATAGAGCCCTGTACTGTAGAGAGGTCACACTATAGAGCTCTGTACTGTAGAGAGGTCACACTATAGAGCCCTGTACTGTAGAGCGGTCACACTATAGAGCCCTGTACTGTAGAGAGGTCACACTATAGAGCCCTGTACTGTAGAGAGGTCACACTATAGAGCCCTGTACTGTAGAGCGGTCACACTATAGAGGTCTGTACTGTAGAGAGGTCACACTATAGAGCCCTGTACTGTAGAGAGGTCACACTATAGAGCTCTGTACTGTAGAGAGGTCACACTATAGAGCTCTGTACTGTAGAGAGGTCACACTATAGAGCTCTGTACTGTAGAGAGGTCACACTATAGAGCCCTGTACTGTAGAGCGGTCACACTATAGAGCTCTGTACTGTAGAGAGGTCACACTATAGAGCCCTGTACTGTAGAGAGGTCACACTATAGAGCTCTGTACTGTAGAAAGGTCACACTATAGAGCTCTGTACTGTAGAGAGGTCACACTATAGAGCTCTGTACTGTAGAGAGGTCACACTATAGAGCTCTGTACTGTAGAGAGGTCACACTATAGAGCCCTGTACTGTAGAGAGGTCACACTATAGAGCTCTGTACTGTAGAGAGGTCACACTATAGAGCCCTGTACTGTAGAGAGGTCACACTATAGAGCTCTGTACTGTAGAGAGGTCACACTATAGAGCTCTGTACTGTAGAGAGGTCACACTATAGAGCCCTGTACTGTAGAGAGGTCACACTATAGGGCCCTGTGCTGTAGAGAGGTCACACTATAGAGCTCTGTGCTGTAGAGCGGTCACACTATAGAGCTCTGTACTGTAGAGAGGTCACACTATAGAGCTCTGTACTGTAGAGAGGTCACACTATAGAGCCCTGTACTGTAGAGAGGTCACACTATAGAACTCTGTACTGTAGAGAGGTCACACTATAGAGCTCTGTACTGTAGAGAGGTCACACTATAGAGCTCTGTACTGTAGAGAGGTCACACTATAGGGCCCTGTGCTGTAGAGAGGTCACACTATAGAGCCCTGTACTGTAGAGAGGTCACACTATAGGGCCCTGTGCTGTAGAGAGGTCACACTATAGAGCTCTGTGCTGTAGAGAGGTCACACTATAGAGCTCTGTACTGTAGAGAGGTCACACTATAGAGCTCTGTACTGTAGAGAGGTCACACTATAGAGCCCTGTACTGTAGAGAGGTCACACTATAGAGCTCTGTACTGTAGAGAGGTCACACTATAGAGCCCTGTACTGTAGAGAGGTCACACTATAGAGCCCTGTACTGTAGAGAGGTCACACTATAGAGCCCTGTACTGTAGAGAGGTCACACTATAGAGCTCTGTACTGTAGAGCGGTCACACTATAGAGCTCTGTACTGTAGAGAGGTCACACTATAGAGCCCTGTACTGTAGAGCGGTCACACTATAGAGCTCTGTACTGTAGAGCGGTCACACTATAGAGCCCTGTACTGTAGAGAGGTCACACTATAGAGCCCTGTACTGTAGAGAGGTCACACTATAGAGCTCTGTACTGTAGAGAGGTCACACTATAGAGCTGTGTACTGTAGAGCGGTCACACTATAGAGCTCTGTGCTGTAGATGTGAAGCCCCGCAAACGCTGTGTCGGTGTGTTACCTTCAGGGACTCCACGTAGCTGGATCTGGTCACAGGTAGGGAATCTTCAGTTTTTGATCGTGACGCCACTCTCAGTATTTGCGGTCAGAGGGGACCGCCACTGCAGGTTAGAGGACGCCTGGGGCTGATGGTGGGTGCAGTCGGGTGTAGTAGCCTCCTGAGAGTGAGGCAAGCCCCAGGGCCCTTTGTAAAGCTGTAGTACCACAAGTCGCAGAATGACCACACACAGGCAGAGTGTCTTTCAGGGTTTTTTACTCACTTCAGGTGGCAGGGTGAGTAACCCGGGCGTAGCTGGGATGAACCAGGTGGGAACCAGGTATCCTTCCGGCTGACTGTATGAGGGTGACTACAAACTCGCCTTCCTTAGCCCTTGGTGGTTTGGGGTGACCCCGACTTTGAGTCCCTATGGGGGTCACCCAGGGAAGATGCTCCAAGCCTCTCTCCCCTTCTTGTTTTGCCGTGTGCTTGTTCCCCGGGCCAGGCCACTCCAGCCTCTTGCCTCCTGTGACCTATGGGCCCTACTTGCGGTTACGTGGCTGCGGCTTTTGGTTGTTGTGGTGTGGGCTGTAAGAGCCCCACACCGGCAGGTTTAGCAGGGAAAGGTGAATCTATCCTCGCTTCGGGATCTGCCGCCCGGTTGGGCCTGGTGCTCTCTAGAAGTCTCCTTACTTCCCACTCCGTGCACTCTCTAGCTGAAGCTGGCTTTCAGGCAGCACTCCTAGTTGACCGTTCTCCCCCGTCAGTAGCCACTGCGCGGGCGCTGTTAGACAGCAGCAGCCCCACAGGTCTGCTCCTCACTGAGCCCTCTGGAGTTCTCTGCTCTAACTGACTCCCTGCTCCTCCTCTCCTGTTCTTGCCTACGCCACCTAGCAACCAGACTCTCCACCACACCCCTTGAGAGGAGATGGAGGCTTTTAACCCCCTGCCACTATTCCAGTGGAGGTATAGGCTTTGCCCCCTCCTGGGATCCCCAGGGGTCCTCTCATGGGTACATGTGTGAGACCTGATCACTATGCGCCTGTGTTCCACACCCCTGTCAGCCATCTGGATTACCTGTGTTGTACTGTCCCCAGCATGGGTGCAGTACTCAGTGGTGCCTGACCAGGTCAGGGGCGCCACATAGAGAGGTCACACTATAGAGCTCTGTACTGTAGAGAGGTCACACTATAGAGCTCTGTACTGTAGAGAGGTCACACTATAGAGCCCTGTACTGTAGAGAGGTCACACTATAGAGCCCTGTACTGTAGAGAGGTCACACTATAGAGCCCTGTACTGTAGAGAGGTCACACTATAGAGCCCTGTACTGTAGAGCGGTCACACTATAGAGCTCTGTACTGTAGAGAGGTCACACTATAGAGCTCTGTACTGTAGAGAGGTCACACTATAGAGCTCTGTACTGTAGAGAGGTCACACTATAGAGCTCTGTACTGTAGAGCGGTCACACTATAGAGCTCTGTACTGTAGAGCGGTCACTATAGAGCTCTGTACTGTAAGAGCGGTCACAGTATAGAGCTCTGTACTGTAGAGAGGTCACACTATAGAGCTCTGTACTGTAGAGAGGTCACACTATAGAGCCCTGTACTGTAGAGAGGTCACACTATAGAGCCCTGTACTGTAGAGAGGTCACACTATAGAGCCCTGTACTGTAGAGAGGTCACACTATAGAGCCCTGTACTGTAGAGAGGTCACACTATAGAGCCCTGTACTGTAGAGAGGTCACACTATAGAGCTCTGTACTGTAGAGCGGTCACACTATAGAGGTCTGTACTGTAGAGAGGTCACACTATAGAGCCCTGTACTGTAGAGAGGTCACACTATAGAGCCCTGTACTGTAGAGAGGTCACACTATAGAGCTCTGTACTGTAGAGAGGTCACACTATAGAGCCCTGTACTGTAGAGAGGTCACACTATAGAGCCCTGTACTGTAGAGAGGTCACACTATAGAGCCCTGTACTGTAGAGAGGTCACACTATAGAGCTCTGTACTGTAGAGCGGTCACACTATAGAGCTCTGTACTGTAGAGAGGTCACACTATAGAGCCCTGTACTGTAGAGAGGTCACACTATAGAGCCCTGTACTGTAGAGAGGTCACACTATAGAGCTCTGTACTGTAGAGAGGTCACACTATAGAGCCCTGTACTGTAGAGCGGTCACACTATAGAGCCCTGTACTGTAGAGAGGTCACACTATAGAGCTCTGTACTGTAGAGAGGTCACACTATAGAGCCCTGTACTGTAGAGAGGTCACACTATAGAGCCCTGTACTGTAGAGAGGTCACACTATAGAGCTCTGTACTGTAGAGAGGTCACACTATAGAGCTCTGTACTGTAGAGAGGTCACACTATAGAGCTCTGTACTGTAGAGAGGTCACACTATAGAGCTCTGTACTGTAGAGAGGTCACACTATAGAGCTCTGTACTGTAGAGAGGTCACACTATAGAGCCCTGTACTGTAGAGAGGTCACACTATAGAGCTCTGTACTGTAGAGAGGTCACACTATAGAGCCCTGTACTGTAGAGAGGTCACACTATAGAGCTCTGTACTGTAGAGAGGTCACACTATAGAGATCTGTACTGTAGAGAGGTCACACTATAGAGCCCTGTACTGTAGAGAGGTCACACTATAGAGCTCTGTACTGTAGAGCGGTCACACTATAGAGCCCTGTACTGTAGAGAGGTCACACTATAGAGCTCTGTACTGTAGAGAGGTCACACTATAGAGCTCTGTACTGTAGAGAGGTCACACTATAGAGCTCTGTACTGTAGAGCGGTCACACTATAGAGCTCTGTACTGTAGAGAGGTCACACTATAGAGCTCTGTACTGTAGAGAGGTCACACTATAGAGCTCTGTACTGTAGAGAGGTCACACTATAGAGCTCTGTACTGTAGAGAGGTCACACTATAGAGCTCTGTACTGTAGAGCGGTCACACTATAGAGCTCTGTACTGTAGAGAGGTCACACTATAGAGCTCTGTACTGTAGAGAGGTCACACTATAGAGCTCTGTACTGTAGAGAGGTCACACTATAGAGCTCTGTACTCTAGAGCGGTCACACTATAGAGCCCTGTACTGTAGAGAGGTCACACTATAGAGCTCTGTACTGTAGAGAGGTCACACTATAGAGCCCTGTACTGTAGAGAGGTCACACTATAGAGCTCTGTACTGTAGAGAGGTCACACTATAGAGCTCTGTACTGTAGAGCGGTCACACTATAGAGCTCTGTACTGTAGAGAGGTCACACTATAGAGCTCTGTACTGTAGAGAGATCACACTATAGAGCTCTGTACTGTAGAGAGGTCACACTATAGAGATCTGTACTGTAGAGAGGTCACACTATAGAGCTCTGTACTGTAGAGAGGTCACACTATAGAGCCCTGTACTGTAGAGAGGTCACACTATAGAGCCCTGTACTGTAGAGAGGTCACACTATAGAGCCCTGTACTGTAGAGCGGTCACACTATAGAGCCCTGTACTGTAGAGAGGTCACACTATAGAGCCCTGTACTGTAGAGAGGTCACACTATAGAGCCCTGTACTGTAGAGAGGTCACACTATAGAGCTCTGTACTGTAGAGAGGTCACACTATAGAGCTCTGTACTGTAGAGAGGTCACACTATAGAGCCCTGTACTGTAGAGAGGTCACACTATAGAGCTCTGTACTGTAGAGAGGTCACACTATAGAGCCCTGTACTGTAGAGAGGTCACACTATAGAGCCCTGTACTGTAGAGCGGTCACACTATAGAGCTCTGTACTGTAGAGAGGTCACACTATAGAGCCCTGTACTGTAGAGAGGTCACACTATAGAGCCCTGTACTGTAGAGAGGTCACACTATAGATCTCTGTACTGTAGAGAGGTCACACTATAGAGCCCTGTACTGTAGAGCGGTCACACTATAGAGGTCTGTACTGTAGAGAGGTCACACTATAGAGCCCTGTACTGTAGAGAGGTCACACTATAGAGCTCTGTACTGTAGAGAGGTCACACTATAGAGCCCTGTACTGTAGAGAGGTCACACTATAGAGCTCTGTACTGTAGAGAGGTCACACTATAGAGCTCTGTACTGTAGAGAGGTCACACTATAGAGCCCTGTACTGTAGAGCGGTCACACTATAGAGCCCTGTACTGTAGAGAGGTCACACTATAGAGCCCTGTACTGTAGAGAGGTCACACTATAGAGCTCTGTACTGTAGAGCGGTCACACTATAGAGCTCTGTACTGTAGAGCGGTCACACTATAGAGCTCTGTACTGTAGAGAGGTCACACTATAGAGCCCTGTACTGTAGAGAGGTCACACTATAGAGCCCTGTACTGTAGAGAGGTCACACTATAGAGCTCTGTACTGTAGAGAGGTCACACTATAGAGCCCTGTACTGTAGAGAGGTCACACTATAGAGCTATGTACTGTAGAGAGGTCACACTATAGAGGTCTGTACTGTAGAGAGGTCACACTATAGAGCTCTGTACTGTAGAGAGGTCACACTATAGAGCCCTGTACTGTAGAGAGGTCACACTATAGAGGTCTGTACTGTAGAGAGGTCACACTATAGAGCCCTGTACTGTAGAGAGGTCACACTATAGAGCCCTGTACTGTAGAGCGGTCACACTATAGAGCTCTGTACTGTAGAGAGGTCACACTATAGAGCTCTGTACTGTAGAGAGGTCACACTATAGAGCCCTGTACTGTAGAGAGGTCACACTATAGAGCTCTGTACTGTAGAGAGGTCACACTATAGAGCCCTGTACTGTAGAGAGGTCACACTATAGAGCTCTGTACTGTAGAGAGGTCACACTATAGAGCTCTGTACTGTAGAGAGGTCACACTATAGAGCTCTGTACTGTAGAGAGGTCACACTATAGAGCTCTGTACTGTAGAGAGGTCACACTATAGAGCTCTGTACTGTAGAGAGGTCACACTATAGAGCCCTGTACTGTAGAGAGGTCACACTATAGAGCTCTGTACTGTAGAGAGGTCACACTATAGAGCTCTGTACTGTAGACAGGTCACACTATAGAGCCCTGTACTGTAGAGAGGTCACACTATAGAGGTCTGTACTGTAGAGAGGTCACACTATAGAGCTCTGTACTGTAGAGAGGTCACACTATAGAGCTCTGTACTGTAGAGAGGTCACACTATAGAGCTCTGTACTGTAGAGAGGTCACACTATAGAGCTCTGTACTGTGGAGAGGTCACACTATAGAGCTCTGTACTGTAGAGCGGTCACACTATAGAGCTCTGTACTGTAGAGAGGTCACACTATAGAGCCCTGTACTGTAGAGAGGTCACACTATAGAGCCCTGTACTGTAGAGCGGTCACACTATAGAGCTCTGTACTGTAGAGAGGTCACACTATAGAGCTCTGTACTGTAGAGAGGTCACACTATAGAGCTCTGTACTGTAGAGAGGTCACACTATAGAGCCCTGTACTGTAGAGCGGTCACACTATAGAGCCCTGTACTGTAGAGCGGTCACACTATAGAGCCCTGTACTGTAGAGAGGTCACACTATAGAGCCCTGTACTGTAGAGAGGTCACACTATAGAGCCCTGTACTGTAGAGAGGTCACACTATAGAGCCCTGTACTGTAGAGAGGTCACACTATAGAGCCCTGTACTGTAGAGAGGTCACACTATAGAGCCCTGTACTGTAGAGAGGTCACACTATAGAGCCCTGTACTGTAGAGAGGTCACACTATAGAGCCCTGTACTGTAGAGAGGTCACACTATAGAGCCCTGTACTGTAGAGCGGTCACACTATAGAGCTCTGTACTGTAGAGCGGTCACACTATAGAGCTCTGTACTGTAGAGAGGTCACACTATAGAGCCCTGTACTGTAGAGCGGTCACACTATAGAGCCCTGTACTGTAGAGAGGTCACACTATAGAGCCCTGTACTGTAGAGAGGTCACACTATAGAGCCCTGTACTGTAGAGAGGTCACACTATAGAGCCCTGTACTGTAGAGAGGTCACACTATAGAGCCCTGTACTGTAGAGAGGTCACACTATAGAGCCCTGTACTGTAGAGAGGTCACACTATAGAGCCCTGTACTGTAGAGAGGTCACACTATAGAGCTCTGTACTGTAGAGAGGTCACACTATAGAGCCCTGTACTGTAGAGAGGTCACACTATAGAGCCCTGTACTGTAGAGAGGTCACACTATAGAGCTCTGTACTGTAGAGAGGTCACACTATAGAGCCCTGTACTGTAGAGAGGTCACACTATAGAGCCCTGTACTGTAGAGAGGTCACACTATAGAGCTCTGTACTGTAGAGAGGTCACACTATAGAGCCCTGTACTGTAGAGAGGTCACACTATAGAGCTCTGTACTGTAGAGAGGTCACACTATAGAGCTCTGTACTGTAGAGAGGTCACACTATAGAGCTCTGTACTGTAGAGAGGTCACACTATAGAGGTCTGTACTGTAGAGAGGTCACACTATAGAGCTCTGTACTGTAGAGAGGTCACACTATAGAGCTCTGTACTGTAGAGAGGTCACACTATAGAGCCCTGTACTGTAGAGAGGTCACACTATAGAGCTCTGTACTGTAGAGCGGTCACACTATAGAGCCCTGTACTGTAGAGAGGTCACACTATAGAGCTCTGTACTGTAGAGAGGTCACACTATAGAGCTCTGTACTGTAGAGAGGTCACACTATAGAGCTCTGTACTGTAGAGCGGTCACACTATAGAGCTCTGTACTGTAGAGAGGTCACACTATAGAGCTCTGTACTGTAGAGCGGTCACACTATAGAGCTCTGTACTGTAGAGCGGTCACACTATAGAGATCTGTACTGTAGAGAGGTCACACTATAGAGCCCTGTACTGTAGAGCGGTCACACTATAGAGCCCTGTACTGTAGAGAGGTCACACTATAGAGCTCTGTACTGTAGAGAGGTCACACTATAGAGATCTGTACTGTAGAGCGGTCACACTATAGAGCTCTGTACTGTAGAGCGGTCACACTATAGAGCTCTGTACTGTAGAGAGGTCACACTATAGAGCCCTGTACTGTAGAGCGGTCACACTATAGAGCCCTGTACTGTAGAGAGGTCACACTATAGAGCCCTGTACTGTAGAGAGGTCACACTATAGAGCTCTGTACTGTAGAGAGGTCACACTATAGAGATCTGTACTGTAGAGCGGTCACACTATAGAGCCCTGTGCTGTAGAGAGGTCACACTATAGAGCTCTGTGCTGTAGAGAGATCACACTATAGAGCCCTGTACTGTAGAGAGGTCACACTATAGAGCCCTGTACTGTAGAGAGGTCACACTATAGAGCTCTGTACTGTAGAGCGGTCACACTATAGAGCTCTGTACTGTAGAGAGGTCACACTATAGAGCCCTGTACTGTAGAGAGGTCACACTATAGAGCCCTGTACTGTAGAGAGGTCACACTATAGAGCCCTGTACTGTAGAGAGGTCACACTATAGAGCTCTGTACTGTAGAGAGGTCACACTATAGAGCTCTGTACTGTAGAGTGGTCACACTATAGAGATCTGTACTGTAGAGCGGTCACACTATAGAGCTCTGTACTGTAGAGCGGTCACACTATAGAGCCCTGTACTGTAGAGAGGTCACACTATAGAGCTCTGTACTGTAGAGCGGTCACACTATAGAGCTCTGTACTGTAGAGAGGTCACACTATAGAGCCCTGTACTGTAGAGCGGTCACACTATAGAGCTCTGTACTGTAGAGCGGTCACACTATAGAGCTCTGTACTGTAGAGCGGTCACACTATAGAGCCCTGTACTGTAGAGAGGTCACACTATAGAGCCCTGTACTGTAGAGAGGTCACACTATAGAGCTCTGTACTGTAGAGCGGTCACACTATAGAGCCCTGTACTGTAGAGAGGTCACACTATAGAGCTCTGTACTGTAGAGAGGTCACACTATAGAGATCTGTACTGTAGAGCGGTCACACTATAGAGCCCTGTACTGTAGAGAGGTCACACTATAGAGCTCTGTACTGTAGAGAGGTCACACTATAGAGCTCTGTACTGTAGAGCGGTCACACTATAGAGCCCTGTACTGTAGAGAGGTCACACTATAGAGCTCTGTACTGTAGAGAGGTCACACTATAGAGATCTGTACTGTAGAGCGGTCACACTATAGAGCCCTGTACTGTAGAGAGGTCACACTATAGAGCTCTGTACTGTAGAGCGGTCACACTATAGAGCTCTGTACTGTAGAGAGGTCACACTATAGAGCCCTGTACTGTAGAGAGGTCACACTATAGAGCCCTGTACTGTAGAGAGGTCACACTATAGAGCCTGTACTGTAGAGAGGTCACACTATAGAGCCCTGTACTGTAGAGAGGTCACACTATAGAGCTCTGTACTGTAGAGAGGTCACACTATAGAGATCTGTACTGTAGAGCGGTCACACTATAGAGCTCTGTACTGTAGAGAGGTCACACTATAGAGCTCTGTGCTGTAGAGAGGTCACACTATAGAGCCCTGTACTGTAGAGAGGTCACACTATAGAGCCCTGTACTGTAGAGAGGTCACACTATAGAGCCCTGTACTGTAGAGAGGTCACACTATAGAGCTCTGTGCTGTAGAGAGATCACACTATAGAGCCCTGTACTGTAGAGAGGTCACACTATAGAGATCTGTACTGTAGAGCGGTCACACTATAGAGCTCTGTACTGTAGAGCGGTCACACTATAGAGCCCTGTACTGTAGAGAGGTCACACTATAGAGCTCTGTGCTGTAGAGAGATCACACTATAGAGCCCTGTACTGTAGAGAGGTCACACTATAGAGCTCTGTACTGTAGAGAGGTCACACTATAGAGCTCTGTACTGTAGAGCGGTCACACTATAGAGCTCTGTACTGTAGAGAGGTCACACTATAGAGCTCTGTGCTGTAGAGAGGTCACACTATAGAGCTCTGTACTGTAGAGAGGTCACACTATAGAGCCCTGTACTGTAGAGAGGTCACACTATAGAGCTCTGTACTGTAGAGCGGTCACACTATAGAGCTCTGTACTGTAGAGAGGTCACACTATAGAGCCCTGTACTGTAGAGAGGTCACACTATAGAGCCCTGTACTGTAGAGAGGTCACACTATAGAGCCCTGTACTGTAGAGAGGTCACACTATAGAGCTCTGTACTGTAGAGAGGTCACACTATAGAGCTCTGTACTGTAGAGAGGTCACACTATAGAGCTCTGTACTGTAGAGAGGTCACACTATAGAGATCTGTACTGTAGAGTGGTCACACTATAGAGCCCTGTACTGTAGAGAGGTCACACTATAGAGCTCTGTACTGTAGAGCGGTCACACTATAGAGCCCTGTACTGTAGAGAGGTCACACTATAGAGCTCTGTACTGTAGAGAGGTCACACTATAGAGCTCTGTACTGTAGAGCGGTCACACTATAGAGCTCTGTACTGTAGAGCGGTCACACTATAGAGATCTGTACTGTAGAGAGGTCACACTATAGAGCCCTGTACTGTAGAGCGGTCACACTATAGAGCTCCTGTACTGTAGAGAGGTCACACTATAGAGCTCTGTACTGTAGAGAGGTCACACTATAGAGCTCTGTACTGTAGAGCGGTCACACTATAGAGCTCTGTACTGTAGAGAGGTCACACTATAGAGCCCTGTACTGTAGAGAGGTCACACTATAGAGATCTGTACTGTAGAGAGGTCACACTATAGAGCTCTGTACTGTAGAGAGGTCACACTATAGAGCCCTGTACTGTAGAGAGGTCACACTATAGAGCTCTGTACTGTAGAGAGGTCACACTATAGAGCTCTGTACTGTAGAGAGGTCACACTATAGAGCTCTGTACTGTAGAGAGGTCACACTATAGAGCTCTGTACTGTAGAGCGGTCACACTATAGAGCCCTGTACTGTAGAGAGGTCACACTATAGAGCTCTGTACTGTAGAGCGGTCACACTATAGAGATCTGTACTGTAGAGAGGTCACACTATAGAGCTCTGTACTGTAGAGAGGTCACACTATAGAGCCCTGTACTGTAGAGCGGTCACACTATAGAGATCTGTACTGTAGAGAGGTCACACTATAGAGCCCTGTACTGTAGAGAGGTCACACTATAGAGATCTGTACTGTAGAGCGGTCACACTATAGAGATCTGTACTGTAGAGAGGTCACACTATAGAGCTCTGTACTGTAGAGCGGTCACACTATAGAGCTCTGTACTGTAGAGCGGTCACACTATAGAGCCCTGTACTGTAGAGCGGTCACACTATAGAGCCCTGTACTGTAGAGCGGTCACACTATAGAGCTCTGTACTGTAGAGAGGTCACACTATAGAGATCTGTACTGTAGAGCGGTCACACTATAGAGCCCTGTACTGTAGAGAGGTCACACTATAGAGCTCTGTACTGTAGAGCGGTCACACTATAGAGATCTGTACTGTAGAGAGGTCACACTATAGAGCTCTGTACTGTAGAGAGGTCACACTATAGAGCCCTGTACTGTAGAGCGGTCACACTATAGAGATCTGTACTGTAGAGAGGTCACACTATAGAGATCTGTACTGTAGAGCGGTCACACTATAGAGATCTGTACTGTAGAGAGGTCACACTATAGAGCTCTGTACTGTAGAGCGGTCACACTATAGAGCTCTGTACTGTAGAGCGGTCACACTATAGAGCCTCTGTACTGTAGAGCGGTCACACTATAGAGCCCTGTACTGTAGAGCGGTCACACTATAGAGCTCTGTACTGTAGAGAGGTCACACTATAGAGATCTGTACTGTAGAGCGGTCACACTATAGAGCCCTGTACTGTAGAGAGGTCACACTATAGAGCCCTGTACTGTAGAGCGGTCACACTATAGAGCCCTGTACTGTAGAGAGGGTCACACTATAGAGCTCTGTACTGTAGAGCGGTCACACTATAGAGCTCTGTACTGTAGAGCGGTCACACTATAGAGCTCTGTACTGTAGAGAGGTCACACTATAGAGCTCTGTACTGTAGAGAGGTCACACTATAGAGCTCTGTGCTGTAGAGAGGTCACACTATAGAGTTCTGTACTGTAGAGAGGTCACACTATAGAGCTCTGTACTGTAGAGAGGTCACACTATAGAGCCCTGTACTGTAGAGCGGTCACACAGAGCTCTGTACTGTAGAGCGGTCACACTATAGAGCTCTGTACTGTAGAGCGGTCACACTATAGAGCTCTGTACTGTAGAGAGGTCACACTATAGAGCTCTGTACTGTAGAGAGGTCACACTATAGAGCTCTGTACTGTAGAGCGGTCACACTATAGAGCTCTGTACTGTAGAGCGGTCACACTATAGAGCTCTGTACTGTAGAGAGGTCACACTATAGAGCTCTGTACTGTAGAGCGGTCACACTATAGAGCTCTGTACTGTAGAGAGGTCACACTATAGAGCCCTGTACTGTAGAGCGGTCACACTATAGAGCCCTGTACTGTAGAGAGGTCACACTATAGAGCTCTGTACTGTAGAGAGGTCACACTATAGAGCTCTGTACTGTAGAGAGGTCACACTATAGAGCTCTGTACTGTAGAGAGGTCACACTATAGAGCTCTGTACTGTAGAGAGGTCACACTATAGAGCTCTGTGCTGTAGAGAGGTCACACTATAGAGCTCTGTACTGTAGAGAGGTCACACTATAGAGCTCTGTACTGTAGAGAGGTCACACTATAGAGCTCTGTACTGTAGAGCGGTCACACTATAGAGCTCTGTACTGTAGAGCGGTCACACTATAGAGCCCTGTACTGTAGAGCGGTCACACTATAGAGCTCTGTACTGTAGAGAGGTCACACTATAGAGCCTGTACTGTAGAGAGGTCACACTATAGAGCCCTGTACTGTAGAGAGGTCACACTATAGAGCTCTGTACTGTAGAGCGGTCACACTATAGAGCTCTGTACTGTAGAGAGGTCACACTATAGAGCTCTGTACTGTAGAGAGGTCACACTATAGAGCTCTGTACTGTAGAGAGGTCACACTATAGAGCTCTGTACTGTAGAGAGGTCACACTATAGAGCCTGTACTGTAGAGAGGTCACACTATAGAGCTCTGTACTGTAGAGAGGTCACACTATAGAGCTCTGTACTGTAGAGAGGTCACACTATAGAGCTCTGTACTGTAGAGAGGTCACACTATAGAGCTCTGTACTGTAGAGAGGTCACACTATAGAGCTCTGTACTGTAGAGAGGTCACACTATAGAGCTCTGTACTGTAGAGAGGTCACACTATAGAGCTCTGTACTGTAGAGAGGTCACACTATAGAGCTCTGTACTGTAGAGCGGTCACACTATAGAGCTCTGTACTGTAGAGAGGTCACACTATAGAGCCCTGTACTGTAGAGCGGTCACACTATAGAGCCCTGTACTGTAGAGAGGTCACACTATAGAGCCCTGTACTGTAGAGAGGTCACACTATAGAGCTCTGTACTGTAGAGCGGTCACACTATAGAGCCCTGTACTGTAGAGAGGTCACACTATAGAGCCCTGTACTGTAGAGCGGTCACACTATAGAGCCCTGTACTGTAGAGAGGTCACACTATAGAGCCCTGTACTGTAGAGAGGTCACACTATAGAGCTCTGTACTGTAGAGCGGTCACACTATAGAGCTCTGTACTGTAGAGAGGTCACACTATAGAGCTCTGTACTGTAGAGCGGTCACACTATAGAGCTCTGTACTGTAGAGAGGTCACACTATAGAGCTCTGTACTGTAGAGAGGTCACACTATAGAGCTCTGTACTGTAGAGAGGTCACACTATAGAGCTCTGTACTGTAGAGAGGTCACACTATAGAGCTCTGTACTGTAGAGAGGTCACACTATAGAGCTCTGTACTGTAGAGAGGTCACACTATAGAGCTCTGTACTGTAGAGCGGTCACACTATAGAGCTCTGTACTGTAGAGCGGTCACACTATAGAGCTCTGTACTGTAGAGAGGTCACACTATAGAGCTCTGTACTGTAGAGAGGTCACACTATAGAGCTCTGTACTGTAGAGAGGTCACACTATAGAGCTCTGTACTGTAGAGAGGTCACACTATAGAGCTCTGTACTGTAGAGCGGTCACACTATAGAGCTCTGTACTGTAGAGAGGTCACACTATAGAGCCCTGTACTGTAGAGAGGTCACACTATAGAGCTCTGTACTGTAGAGAGGTCACACTATAGAGCCCTGTACTGTAGAGAGGTCACACTATAGAGCTCTGTACTGTAGAGAGGTCACACTATAGAGCCCTGTACTGTAGAGAGGTCACACTATAGAGCCTCTGTACTGTAGAGCGGTCACACTATAGAGCTCTGTACTGTAGAGCGGTCACACTATAGAGCTCTGTACTGTAGAGAGGTCACACTATAGAGCCCTGTACTGTAGAGCGGTCACACTATAGAGCCCTGTACTGTAGAGAGGTCACACTATAGAGCTCTGTACTGTAGAGAGGTCACACTATAGAGCTCTGTACTGTAGAGAGGTCACACTATAGAGCTCTGTGCTGTAGAGAGGTCACACTATAGAGTTCTGTACTGTAGAGAGGTCACACTATAGAGGTCTGTACTGTAGAGAGGTCACACTATAGAGTTCTGTACTGTAGAGAGGTCACACTATAGAGCTCTGTACT